>NW_026990880.1:0-36110 GCF_036250125.1 Pseudopipra pipra
TCAGAAAAGCATAAATTAACATGCGAAACACTTTACTCAAGTTCAAAGAAAAGCTCTTAACCTTCAAAGGCATTTCATCATTTGCAGAAAGCTAGTTTCATAATATTGCTTATGGTCTAGTGAGTATCAATGATTCAGAGACACAGAGTTGTGTTGAACATGAAGCCTACACGCAAGAAGCAGCCATAATTCTATTTTCTTGGCAAATGAGCATTAAGTCTACTTAGTGCAATTTCAGTAATTCAAGATGAAGTGAAGACAAGGGGGCATGCAGCTAATGAGGAGTGTTGGTCTGTCAGTATAACAATTCTCTTGTCAGTTATTCTGGGCACGACTACTTAAGTTGCTAAGAATAACTCAACATGGTATTTAATATGCTGTCATAGTGTGTGAAACAGCAGTCATGCTATTTAGGCACCAAGTTAAAAAAACAAAACTACATCTGAGTTTTATGTAAGCCAAAACAATCCAAGGAATAGCTTCATAAGAGCTGCATCTACTCAGTTTTTATGTCAGTCAAAGCTTTTAACAAAAATTTGCTTTTATGGAATAAATGTTCCTGAGGAATATTGGGGTACTTTACAAAACTTAGCAAAGCTCGTCAGCCTTCTGACTCCAGAGAGACAGGTTTGCCCACAGAAATGAAACATCTGAGTTTGTTGTAAAAATTGCTGAAAACCTATACAGTAATATCTAAACCGCCTATACAGTAATATCTACAATTGTTTCTATTTACATAAAATAAGAAAACAAAGGCATTATAATAAAACCATGGCAGGACTGGAACCTCAAGCACAGAACAAGCAAAAAAAGCATGTCTTTTAACATTTTGGGGGAAAATTACCTCCACCCACAGACTCGGTAACAAAATTAAGCTAGAACTCCCTTCTTCATATTGCCTGCTTTAACCACTAAAAGTTCTCCATATCAGATAAATTTTGATGTCAACATCCTATGCAGTTGCAGTACCTACTTAAACACTGGAAGGTGATCTGAAAACACCACAGCAGACACAGCTTAAATTTCCCTTGGCATTAAAGTGTTAAAGACTCTTAGATAGTTCTGAAAATATTTGACAAGGTGATGGCTTGGATCCTAACATCTTCCCCTTATTTCTAGCTAATTATAAGAATGTTTAGAAAACATTAGTCATAGTAGCTTGGAATTCACAGGAGTACTAAAATTAATTAGAACAAAAATGTACAAGTAAAGAAACTCTCACAGTCTTGACCTGAGATATTCTGCAGATTTGTAATGAAGACTGTAGCTACCAAAAGGATTATAAACTGTTACATGATAATCCATACTTGAAATCTGCTCAATTACAGTTCAACAAATGATTTATAATGCATCATTTCAGTGATGCTTTTCTGATTTTCATTACGAGTTTGATTTTCTATAAGTTTTTTTTATTGGGACATTAGCAAACATGGTAACATGAAAAAAGGGATTGTTGAACACCCAAATTCGTCTCTCTCTTTTGTTGCAAATTTTGAGTGATTGAATCCAAATTTTATAAATTCTCCTTAAACTATCTTTGCCCATAGCATGCATAGTGATTTCTTTAACAGGAAAAATACATACCTTTTCTACAAGGCAAGGGATCCTAGCTACTCTAGCATTAGCAGGCATCATTAGGACATTGCTAGGTACAGCTGAACAAGCTTTGCCTCTGTTATGTCATCTATATTCAAGCCACTAATAATAAAATTGTAAGCTGTTATGTAGTTGTCATATCACGAGGAAGTCTTATTCTGATTTAATTAAATTTCTCTAGCAACAGATAAAGACAGAGAATGAAAATAATTAAGCCTATATAGGTTATTCCGTTCATTATTTAAGGAGAAAAATCTCTAACGTTTTATTCTTCACAGGGTTTTTTCAGGAGACTCTTTTCTCAGGTTCTTGCCATTTATTAATGTGTTGATTCATTTTAGCAGGACTGATATCTCTAGTGGGTCATAATTCATTTCTTTTGAATCCCCAACATGCAGAAGCTGTTTCAGAGGATTCTTACCAAATAGTTACAGATGACCTATCATCTGAAATCAGTGTGATGTGTTTAAAGTTGAAGACAGCTGCAATGCACAAATTTGGATTAAATGGCTTGGCCACTGCCCAGACGAATATGCCTCTGGAAGATTCACACCCAGAAGTGCTATGAATGCCCTGCTCAAGAGTACTCAAGGCCAGATCAAAGATCTCGCAAGTTCAGTACCCTGTTTTAAGGCAGATGCAGAAAAAAGGGAGACAAGAAGACCGATAAGCCTTCTTATACTGCATAGAGCCTTAAACACTTTCACATGGCATTCAGAGCAGTACGAGATTCTTAAATCAGTCCTGTACATATTAGCTTCCTAGTGCCAGCTCACTGGGAAATGTTGAATCTTAAATCCTAGCTTTATTCAGCTATAGAAGAAATTGAATTACCCCCTCTGAGGATTCACTTCCTCCACCCATTGAAATGAGAAAGCAAATTCAGTCCCCAAACACTAATGAAGGTAGTGGCTCAGCCATTCCCTTTTTATTTAAAAGTTTATTGTTAGACTACAGTAATGAAGTTGGAAAGCAGGTTTATTTTTTTCTCTCCACACATTGGAATTTACAGTAATTTTCCTCACTTCCATGTCTAGTTACCTGAAAAAACAGTCTATTCTTTGCTTGTTTATTGTCATATAGGAAATAAGTTGTTACACTGTAGCAAAGCTACAGGGAGAGATGGAGAGTTAATTGTAAAACCAAGTCAATTTCTCTCACATGCTTACTATCATACCCGCATACTCATGAGAACTACAGAATGTGTATTCAGATGATGTCTGTCCTCCAGCCAAAAGACATTCCTCCAGGAGACTTGACCATGATTTTAGGTGATGGACTGGGTGACAGAGGACACCAGCTATTCAGTCTTGGTTACAGGTCCTTTCAGATGTTAATAACATGATGAATTTGGATGTGGTTTACACCACTTGAAGTTTACAGAGATTTTAGTCTGCCATCCCACATGAGTGAGTCATTAAGAATTAGGCATTGTCCTGTCTGCTGCTCTGAGTCTCCTAAGAACATGAACAGAGTCATCAGTACACAAAAATGCTACAGCTCTTCATCTGCCTTTGGTCTGTCATTCCCACACACAGTCAGTCCTGGCTGTTTCCTTTCACCTTAATGTTCCAGCTACTATTTCCTACAGTTGCAGGAATATACAGAAGAAAGGCAGGCAGGCCTGGGTATGAAAGGCAAGAGACACCTTTCATCTGTCCTGTAGATGAATTGTTTGAAAAAAAAATGAAAGAAAAAAGAAATTAGTAACAAGTGACCACATCCACAGACTAGCAATTAGTGCAGTTCACTTTCCTGCATTTTTCTCTCAGAACTGCTGTAGTTTAAATTCAGGATAGAATAGTGGACCAGTTACTTGCACTTATTCAACACTGTGCACAAAATGGATATGATTGACATTAATTTGTTGGTTTGGAAAAGCGGGTAATATGTGAATTGCCATTGCAAGATACCTGTTCCAGGACCAAATGAAGAAGGTTCAGCATTATATAAATTGACGAAGGCCTACACTGACTTGTGTGTCAGCTGTACAGTTTGCACAGTCTGATTTCATTTCACTTTTGATATCAGTTCCCCTTCCAGATTAATACTATAATAGCCAGGAAGTTATCTGGCCTCCTGCGATGTGCCTCTTTGCTATATCATCCCAGGTCATTGCTTCTATTTCATTTGTCGTCTTCCTTGGGAACAGAGATTATTAACATATTTCTATTAAATATGTGAAAAGGAATATATTTTCACGTCATAACCTTTATGTAGATGAAAATGAGCATTCCTCATTCCTTTGCCAAGCAAACACTTGTTCAGCTGAATGTTTCTTATTGTGCCAAGAAAATACTTGGTTACTTCATAGTATTAAAAACTATGTGGTTTAGGTCATTCTGATTAACACAGAAGTGTGTGGTCATAGTTGCTTCCTCTCTGTCTACCAGAACAGTTTCTAAATCGAAAGTTTTAACACTATACTCAACAACACTAAAAGCAGATTTGTTAAAAAAATATAGCCTGTGAGATGTCATAGCACTGAAGACAAAAGATGAGCTTAGAGTAATAATGACATTTTGTAGTTATGCAGAGTTTTTCATATTGAATGGTACCATAATGTTTTATAAACTAATACGTGAAAGTAGGCATTCTCAGCTAAAAGAGGGAGTGTAACTGAAGGAGCAGGCATACATTTTGGCAAAAGTATTGCTCTTCTGAGAAGTTCAGATGAGTCTTTTAATTTACCTGTCTTTTGAAGCAGGAACTGTAGAGCAATACTTGTAATTTTTTTCTGTTTACAAATAATTCATTCAATAAAGATTGTTTTATGAATATATGTTTTCCAAAATATTTACAAAGTACGCTTTTTCACTACAATTTGGTGGAATATTTAATGTGAGCTGTACCAATACAATATCTTGCAAAAATTAATCTTACTGTGTACCTCCATAATTAACTAGCGTAACTCCCATTTGCATAAACTATTTAAACCTCTTAAACCATAGAATTATGAATATAGAATGTTGTGGTTTAAGCCCAGGTGGAAACTAAGCACCACACAGCCGCTTGCTCAGCCCCTGTCCTGCCCCATTCATCCTGGTGGAATTGGGAAGAGAATCAAAGCAGACCTTGTAAGTTGATATAACAACAGTTTAATAATCAAAAATAAAGTAAAAATACTGTAATAATGGTAAGTGATAATAATAAGGGGAAAAACAAGCGATGCACAATACAATTGCTAACCACCTGCTGATCGATACCAGGCCTGCCTTCCAGAACCCTTGTTCAAAAATTTTGGAACAAATATCTTAATTTTCTCAGTGTGGGAATATTCAGTTTTTCAAGTTAATTTTAAAAATGTACAATTGCTTTGTCTTCATTTGGAAGCAATTTTAAGGTGTAATGGGTTGAAATAGAAATATCTGGCTGAATTTCTCTCCTACATTTTCTGCTACAAATAAACTTTTATTTAGGTAATTACTGCTAATGTAACATGGATGCAATAAACTAGCCAAACTTTTCATTTACACTATTTTGCACAAAAAGAACTGTAACAAAGCACGTTTAGAGTAATATTCTACATCTATGCATTCCTCCCACTTTTCCAAGAAGCTAGTAAGTCAGGGGTTAGATTATGTGTCTCCCTATGTTTCCTCTTAATAATATACTTTGGGCCTATTTTCTCATGAAGTCACTCTCTCAGTTGGATCCAGAGTCAAAACTTTACCTTCAAGCCATCCTGTCCAGCAGCCTAAATGAAGGCTAAACTCTCAGTCTGGGATCTCCCTCTATTTCCCTTTGCCAGCAATATGGCAAAGAGATAATCTCAATTTGAACAAATGGCTGCACTGAAGTGTATTCGCCTCCAAAGTGGTGAAACAAATGTAACTCAGGCACCATGTGCAGACTGTTAAAACTTCATTAGAATTCTTCTCAGCTATGCTAGTCCAAGCATTTCAGCTACTAATCCAGGTTAACAGCTCTCCATTTTTTGAGAGAGGCAATAAACAAGAAGATGGCATTTTAAAGGCATCATTGGAGGAAAGCATTAGGCAGTGCATGGCTTAAATTAAGTTTTGTCCTATACAAACTTACCTTAATAAACTTTCAACTTGTCAAGATATCAGTTGAAACACTTTTAAGATCCAGCACTTCAGTGCAACTAATATTCTTGACATTTGAAATATTATGTGAGGAGCTTCAGGTGTAAAGTGCATTGTAGACAAAAGACTTTCTTGCCTCAAAAAGAAACTCATAAAATGGTTGAATTGTCAGGAAAGTGACAGCCAGTAAGGGACAAGAATGCAAATGGATTTAGAGCTGTGGTAGTTCCTGAAGGACAAAGGCATTAAGTTAAGTGACAGTCGGGACACATCTCTGGATTTATAATCTCCTCTCCACTCTCATCCTTGATTGCACCCTGCAGATCACAAGGCTAGCCTAAAGCACAAGGCTTGAGCCAAGTTTAAAACTGAGCCAAGAGAGGATAATGCATGTTATTGAGTTATATCTGAGCTGGATTGTCAAAGGGTTCAGTTCAGGAAAAGTTGATTGAGGGTTATTCCTTTATACCATATTAGTGCTTCACCAAGAAAAAAATAGCATGTCAAGATACTAAATTCTCACCTATACTGGCATGCAAAGTAAAAATCAGTGATGCACTGAGTAGTCATAAATGCTAGGAAATAACATTTCCCACAAAAATAAGAAACTCCTTACCACCTAATCCAAAAGACATGAATAAAGATTTTGGTGCATTTTTTTTGTTTCTTGATTTTCTTGGTTTTGTTTTTTTTGCATTAGCTATTTTGATTCCTGGGTACCAAAGATGAGAAAGAGCTACCTAAAACGCCTTTGTAGTATCGCATAGGCATCCATTGATTCAACCCTTTCTAATCATTAGTCCCCTCATAATATATTTGAAATTTCCCCCCAAACTATTTCTAAGAACATTTGCTACTCTCAAATTATGTTAATAGTTAATATAGCTGCCTTGCATCACATTTCCTATCAGCTTATTTTTTTCACAGTAAACCACATTGGAAGATCCTCACAGTTCTCACATCCTAGGTTCCATTGTTAGCCAGCAGACCCAAAGTTGGATCTCTTCAGGAGTCAATTTTTCCGTTTTACCTGGTGCTAGCACTTGTTGCTACAGCACCTGTGGGAGAAAAAAAAATAAAAATCACTGTAAGCCCCTACTCTAAATCGGTGCTTATCGTGTACCATATATTACACTACTGACTTTTCTATGCAAATATAAATATCAGTTTAATACTCTGACAGGTTTATTTTTTTCTGGATCTGATCTACTCAGGCTACCAGGTTTGTATCTGGGGGACTGACAGCTGGCAATGCAGTGATGGCTGCCAGAAACTCCCCTAGGTGGTCATACTCAACATCACAAGTTTCAGGATCAACATTTCTAAAAGCCAGTAATAATTACAGGAGCACCCATTTTCCAAAATAGGATATGAAATACAAACCATGTCTTAAAAGCACAGAGAAGTTATAATCCTGCTATCCAAAACACAAGCCATAAGTTCTGTTATACCTCTTCAAACCCTTTTCACACCTCAAATCCTAGTCTTGGCTGAATTAGTAGTGCTCCTACTTTTGCCAGAGACGTTAAAAGCCATTCTGACCCCACTTTATCAAACGTCTTCTGATCATGCGATCATACTGACCATAAGGTCATGCAGCAACATTACCTTGTCAATCTGCCCAGACTACCAGCCCTGGTCCAAAGGCAATCAAACACAGGTCTATCTGCATATTAGTGGAAAATGCTGGTACAGCAAATTAGACCTCATCCAAGCCCCAGATCACATTCAAAATATCTCAGTGAGAGAACACCAGACACAGTTCTTGACTGCACAGTCTTTTCTGATTCTTCTTGAAACTTCATCCTGTCCCCAGCACTTCAGAGAAAGGGACACATTAGTTCAACATTCAAATGTTAAACTAATGTGTCCATTTTCCCCCACAAAAGAGGGAAAAAAGCATTCCCAATTGAAATATTCCAATTCTAAACATACATTTTTTCAATGAAGTACCTAAAAGAAAGGTTACTGTATATAATACTGTTCCAGTGGACAGCAATCTTCTCATCACAACAGCATCACTTTACAGTTGCAATGGTAGAGTGGTGTGACCAAGGGGTGCTGGAGAACTTTCAGCTTTTGAAGATCACACAAGTACCTGTTAGATCTCTCTACAGAAACCCGTTCATTTCCTCCTCAGAGGGAAGGCAGGAAGACTCTGCCACAAATCATTTTATTAAAGTCAAGCAGTGAAAAATACCTATTTTGACTCAGGCACATAATAGTGAATTCAAATATAATTGAGCTTCATAGGTAGAGAACAACCGTGTATTTTCCTCTATTTTGCAATAACATACTTCCTCCCCTCTCAACTAACTTTGAAGATTTTTTGATAAGTCAAAAAAATAAATCTGGTACCTTGAAAGTAAGACCACCTGTGAAGTGGAATACTAAAAAGGGGGAACAAACAATAACACAACCAAAACCCCAGGACAACCTCAAACCGAAAGCCCCAAAATGAGTTTAAATGGCACCTCAGAATCCTATGCAGGGTGGCAGAGGTGGGGGAAAGCAGGTGGGGTTCCTCAGGGCTGCAAGGCAATCAGTGCTCTCAGGGCCCGGACACATCTGGAGGGCGTAATGCATAAGGTGAGGTTTGTCTTGAGGACTATAAAAGTCTGAGGAAGTTGGAGCAGTTTGGGCTTTGTATATAGCTGTTAGATAAGGTAGGATTTTTTTGGTTTTTTAGCAAAGATAAATGTTAGTTAAATATTTTACTGAAAATTAGGGCTGTTTTAACAAGAGTATTAAGTTCTTTCTGCCACTTTGACTGCTTTTCTGTTCTTTGTTAGGGATTTTAATTGTCTTGGAAGCAACGAGATTGGTAGTGGTACAGTATGAATATATACATGCTTATGTGTTGTGTATTTCTGCCAATACATATGTGAGCAGCATACACTTCTGTAGCATATTGTCACTTTAAAAGAATTGTAATATATGCAGGGAGTAGGAAAAAAATCATTGAAAGTGAAGATCCATGCATGGATCAAACATCTAGTATAAATTTCGGAATATAAATACAGTGACGCTTGAGAGACCCCTTCCCCCTTCCCCAGCAGTGGAGAATTAGGTTATGATTTTGAGGTCATATAGCATCTTGGGTTTTATTCGTGGAGCAAGACTGCCATCTAGCGTCCATTTCTTCGGGGGGGGGCAGTCATGTTCGGAGAGTGGTCTTCTCGCTAATCAGGCCTCGTAGCCTCTCTGCTTGATCTATCCGACCTCGAACTCCTAAATTAAATGTTCTAGGACCAACTAAGACATATGTCTTAGAACTTCCCATTTGCTTAAACAATATTTAATTGACTTTCTTCTTAACAGAACAATCTCTTATTGAAGAACATTTCAGAGGCACGTAAGCTGATTTCTTGAAGATGGGCATACGATATACTCTCTATTCGTTTCCATGTGTTATCTACATTCTCTCTCCTAAAAATAACTGAAGTCTTAAAAGAATTAGGATATCATTTTTATCTAAGATAAAGCTTCTGATGTACTAAGTCGTTTAGAAAAGAGATCCTCTCTCATTTTAGTGCCATTGTGACAAGAGGGGGCTTCACGTAACACCTGGACCACTGAACACTGCAGATTCCCCTGGAATCAAAGGGCCATTGGGACACTCTAGGGCCTCATGGAAGAGGGAGGCAGTACAGAGAGACCTCAAATTAGAGGTTTGCGCAATCATCCACCAGAGGAAGTTCAACGAGGGGAAGTGCCAGATTCTCTCCCTGGGATGGGGCAACCTCGGTTGTACGGACAGACTGGGAATGACATGTTGCATAGCAGTGCTGGAAAATGGCCTCTGGGATCGTGGTGGATGGCCAGCTGGCCAAGAGTCAGTGGTGCCCTGGCGGGGGCTCACTGCTCGCTCACACAAGGGTTTTCAGACACACGAGTCCTTCCCTTGCACACACCCAGACAGACAGTTCATGGCAGCAGGGGCAGTATCTCCTGGGGCTCCTGCTGCCACGCCCGGAGCCTGGATACATCTCAACCCTTGTGAGGTGCCACTTGCTCTGCCACTATCTGAGAAGCCCCACGGCCTGAGGGATGGGCACAGGGAGCTCTGTCCACAGAAGCACATCCCAGAACTGCATCCAGGGGCTTTGCCAGGGTTTAGTACCGTAAATTCAAAGTGACACCAGACACTCTTTGTCCCACAGAACTTCAAGGCTCCCCCATGAGGCTGATGGCAATTGTACTTGCTCAGGGTCATCTCCCCACACCACCACCAGGTGTGTGCTCAAGACTTGTCTCTTCAAGTCTCTTCACCCACCCTAGTCCATCCGTGTCTCTCCAGGGAAGGCTAAAGAACTTCTGTGGGCTGGATGAGAAGCCAGTGCACATGGGAATGGACCACGCCCTTCCCTGGTGGTCCTTCATGTCCTTTTACTGAGTTGAGAGCAATGGGAAAGGGAATGAACCTTTGGACTGTGCCTCAGAGTGCCCGTCAACCTGCTGCAGATATGCTGGTTCCAGCACATCCAGTTCAGATGTGACAGGCTGTTCCCTGGTCCTCTGAGTAAGAGGAGCAGGAGGAGGGACACAGAAGAGCTCTCCTCACAGAGGCCACATCGCCAGAAAGTCCAAAGAAGGTGGGAGATGCCATGCCACGTCCGAGCTTTCTCTGGGGAAGGTGCTTCTCCCATGCAAGGCCTCTCCGCAGCACTCGTGCCACATCCCCTGGCAAAAGACCAGGTGGTCTTTATCACCAGCAGAAGTGCTCCTGTTACCAGTAGGGATGATCCCCGGGACAGGCCAGGAGAGGGACCTGCACGGCAACTCCAGCCGCGGCCCCCCGGTCGCCGGGCACCAGCCTTGCGCACCGAGCAGAACCGCGGCCAGCGCCGCCAGTCCCGCTCTCCGCCGGCGCCGAAAGCGCCCATCCGCCGCCCGGCTTCTCGCTGCCTCCGATAGCCCCGTCTCTGCTCCGGCCGGGCCGCCTCCTCCCCGCCTCCTCTCCCTCCTCTGTCTTCGTCTCCGTCCACTGTTCTCGTCTCCGTCCACGGTCCTCCTCATCCAACTAAGCCCGGGTACTGTACCGGGGCGCCGACGCCTCTCGGGCTCTCGTCGGTGCGGGCTGGATCCGGAGGGCCGGCGAGAGCGGCGGCAGCGGGGCAGCGTTCGGAGCTCTGCGCCGCGGAGGCGGCGGGGCCGGGCTGGGTGGGAGGGCTGAGGATTGGTCTCGAGGAGTTCAAGATTGACAGACCATGAGCTTTTTTCGTGGCCATCATCTCTTCCTTCTCATCTCTCTTTTGCTGGCCCGGGGGGACTCCTGAATTGTCCTCCCACGGCAGGCGCTTTTGAGAATGCTCGAGGGGCACGAGACGCAGAACATCCCTCCCGGCTCAGCTCCCCGGGTCCAAAGGTTCATTCCCTTTCCCATTGCTCTCAACTCAGTAAAAGGACATGAAGGACCACCAGGGAATGGCGTGGTCCATTCCCATGTGCACTGGCTTCTCATCCAGCCCACAGAAGTTCTTTAGCCTTCCCTGGAGAGATACAGATGGACTAGGGCGGGTGACTCTCTTTGCATTGAAGAGACAAGTCTTGAGCACACACCTGGTGGTGGTGTGGGGAGATGACCCTGAGCAAGTACAATTGCCATCAGCCTCATGGGGGAGCCTTGAAGTTCTGTGGGACAAAGAGTGTCTGGTGTCACTTTGAATTTACGGTACTAAACCCTGGCAAAGCCCCTGGATGCAGTTCTGGGATGTGCTTCTGTGGACAGAGCTCCCTGTGCCCATCCCTCAGGCCGTGGGGCTTCTCAGATAGTGGCAGAGCAAGTGGCACCTCACAAGGGTTGAGATGTATCCAGGCTCCGGGCGTGGCAGCAGGAGCCCCAGGAGATACTGCCCCTGCTGCCATGAACTGTCTGTCTGGGTGTGTGCAAGGGAAGGACTCGTGTGTCTGAAAACCCTTGTGTGAGCGAGCAGTGAGCCCCCGCCAGGGCACCACTGACTCTTGGCCAGCTGGCCATCCACCACGATCCCAGAGGCCATTTTCCAGCACTGCTATGCAACATGTCATTCCCAGTCTGTCCGTACAACCGAGGTTGCCCCATCCCAGGGAGAGAATCTGGCACTTCCCCTCGTTGAACTTCCTCTGGTGGATGATTGCGCAAACCTCTAATTTGAGGTCTCTCTGTACTGCCTCCCTCTTCCATGAGGCCCTAGAGTGTCCCAATGGCCCTTTGATTCCAGGGGAATCTGCAGTGTTCAGTGGTCCAGGTGTTACGTGAAGCCCCCTCTTGTCACAATGGCACTAAAATGAGAGAGGATCTCTTTTCTAAACGACTTAGTACATCAGAAGCTTTATCTTAGATAAAAATGATATCCTAATTCTTTTAAGACTTCAGTTATTTTTAGGAGAGAGAATGTAGATAACACATGGAAACGAATAGAGAGTATATCGTATGCCCATCTTCAAGAAATCAGCTTACGTGCCTCTGAAATGTTCTTCAATAAGAGATTGTTCTGTTAAGAAGAAAGTCAATTAAATATTGTTTAAGCAAATGGGAAGTTCTAAGACATATGTCTTAGTTGGTCCTAGAACATTTAATTTAGGAGTTCGAGGTCGGATAGATCAAGCAGAGAGGCTACGAGGCCTGATTAGCGAGAAGACCACTCTCCGAACATGACTGCCCCCCCCCGAAGAAATGGACGCTAGATGGCAGTCTTGCTCCACGAATAAAACCCAAGATGCTATATGACCTCAAAATCATAACCTAATTCTCCACTGCTGGGGAAGGGGGAAGGGGTCTCTCAAGCGTCACTGTATTTATATTCCGAAATTTATACTAGATGTTTGATCCATGCATGGCAGAGTACCCCATGTATTCCCAGCTGACATATTAAAGAAATGTTCGATACAATGGTTTCTGGTCATTGGATTGAATTCTTTTTTTCCCCCCTTTGATTCCATGAAATTCCAAAGATATCTTTTATGGTTTGTTTAATACCGTGAAGTCCCGCCTCTGAGCACCCCTCAACCTGCTGCAGATGTGCTGCTTCCACCACATGCAGTTCAGATGTGACAGGCTGTTCCCTGGTCCTCTGAGCAAGAGGAGCAGGAGGAGGGGGGACACAGAAGAGATCTCCTCACGGAGGTTGCATCTCCAGGAAGTTCAAAGCAGGTGGGAGATGCCATGCCACATCCGAGCTTTCTCTGGGGATGCTGCTTCTCCCATGCACTGCCTCGCCGTAGCACTCGTACCACAGCCCCTGACAAAAGCCCAGGTGGTCTTTGTGGCTAGCAGAATTGCTCCTGCTGCCAGCAGGGATGCTCCTCGAGACAGACGAGGAGAGGCTGACCCGGGGAGCTGAGCCGGGAGGGATGTTCTGCGTCTCGTGCCCCTCGAGCATTCTCAAAAGCGCCTGCCGTGGAGGACAATTCAGGAGTCCCCCCGGGCCAGCAAAAGAGAGATGAGAAGGAAGAGATGATGGCCACGAAAAAAGCTCATGGTCTGTCAATCTTGAACTCCTCGAGACCAATCCTCAGCCCTCCCACCTAGCCCGGCCCCGCCGCCTCCGCGGCGCAGAGCTCCGAACGCCGCCCCGCTGCCGCCGCTCTCGCCGGCCCTCCGGATCCAGCCCGCACCGACGAGAGCCCGAGAGGCGTCGGCGCCCCGGTACAGTACCCGGGCTTAGTTGGATGAGGAGGACCGTGGACGGAGACGAGAACAGTGGACGGAGACGAAGACAGAGGAGGGAGAGGAGGCGGGGAGGAGGCGGCCCGGCCGGAGCAGAGACGGGGCTATCGGAGGCAGCGAGAAGCCGGGCGGCGGATGGGCGCTTTCGGCGCCAGCGGAGAGCGGGACTGGCGGCGCTGGCCGCGGTTCTGCTCGGTGCGCAAGGCTGGCGTCCGGCGACCGGGGGGCCACGGCTGGAGTTGCCGTGCAGGTCCCTCCAGGGAGGGAGGCTGCCGTCCTGCCTGGCAGGTTCTTCACAGAGCTCCGTCTCCCAACTAGCCTCCCGTCCGTCCCTCCCTCTTCTCCGTAAAGTATTCCCTCGGAACACTCACCTGTCTTTTCTTTGTCGAGCCGTTCCCGTTTCCTTGCTTTACTCTCGGTCCTTCAGAGACCTCCTGCAGTCCGTCCTTCCCCTTTTCTACTTTCCTTTCTCTCTTGCTTAGCTCAGTCGCGCAGCTTCCCATTCTTCAGTGACTCCAAAAATCCACCTCTCTTTCCCGCGCTCAACTCTCCAACAAATTCTAATGGGCACTTCCACAACTGCACACCTTGACAGTCTCGTCAAATTCTTCTCCGTACGGTCCTGACTCTTTCTGTGCCCTGTCTTCTGGGAAGCAACCTCCAGTGCAAAAAGCCATTCTGACGGCTTTTTGTCTTTATCTCCCCGCCAGTGTCTGCAGGCAGAGCCCAGGGCTACTAGGACACATTGGTGGAGACAACGGAAGGCAGTGAGATCATCAGAAAGTGTTCACACGCCAACCTCCGGATCGGCGATTTTATCCCTTTCTACCGGCAGCTCCCGGGTCACAGCACGGAACTCCTCGCGCGCGCTGCTAAAGGGTGCAGAGAGCTGCGTGCGCCAGCGGGGCGGCTGTCGTTGTCGGGAGATGGACGTTGGACCTTCCTCTAACTCTCCGGACCCCCTCTTGGGGACACGGCGCTGTATTCCTTCGCCCTGGCAGACAGGGATTCATTGACACGGTCGCCTTTGGAGCTTTCAGGGGCTTTTCTTAGAAATGCACAACTCGTTTAATACTTTCTACAGGGCAGCAATGTAGCGCCCCTATGAAAAAAGGGCGTTTCACTACTACACAAAGCACGGACCGCAGGAGTTCTCTAAAGGACAGAGAGAAAAGCAAGGGAAAAGAATGGCTTCACAAAAATAAGAGTGGTGAGTGTTTCGTGGGAATGCTTTATGGAGCAGAGGGGGGGACGGACGGGAGGCTAGTTGGGAGACTGAGCTCTGTGAAGAACCTGCCAGGCAGGACGGCAGCCTCGAGGGACCTGCACGGCCACCTCATTCGCGGCCACCACGGTCCCCGGGCGCCAGCCTTGCGCACCGAGCAGAACCGCGGCCAACGCCGCCAGCCCCGCTCCCCAAAGAGCCGCATCCAGCGATCCGCCGCCCGGCCTCCCGCTGCCCCCAACAGCCCCGTCTCTCTACTCCGGCCGGTCCGCCTCCTCCCCGCCTCCTCTCCCTCCTCTGCTTTCTTCTCCCTCCCCTGCCCTCCTCAACCAGTTCCGCCTCGGCACTCTGCCCCTCAACCTGCTGCAGATGTACTGCTTCCACCACGTCCAGTTGAGGTGTGACAGGCTCTTCTCTTGTCCTCTGAGCAAGAGGAGCAGCAGGAGGGACACACAAGAGCTCTCCTCACAGAGGCTGCATCGCCAGGAAGTCCAAAGAAGTTCGGAGATTCTGTGCCACGTCCGAGCTTTCTCTGGGGATGCTGCTTCTCCCATGCACTGCCTCGCCGTAGCACTCGTACCACAGCCCCTGACAAAAGCCCAGGTGGTCTTTGTGGCTAGCAGAATTGCTCCTGCTGCCAGCAGGGATGCTCCTCGAGACAGACGAGGAGAGGCTGACCCGGGGAGCTGAGCCGGGAGGGATGTTCTGCGTCTCGTGCCCCTCGAGCATTCTCAAAAGCGCCTGCCGTGGAGGACAATTCAGGAGTCCCCCCGGGCCAGCAAAAGAGAGATGAGAAGGAAGAGATGATGGCCACGAAAAAAGCTCATGGTCTGTCAATCTTGAACTCCTCGAGACCAATCCTCAGCCCTCCCACCTAGCCCGGCCCCGCCGCCTCCGCGGCGCAGAGCTCCGAACGCCGCCCCGCTGCCGCCGCTCTCGCCGGCCCTCCGGATCCAGCCCGCACCGACGAGAGCCCGAGAGGCGTCGGCGCCCCGGTACAGTACCCGGGCTTAGTTGGATGAGGAGGACCGTGGACGGAGACGAGAACAGTGGACGGAGACGAAGACAGAGGAGGGAGAGGAGGCGGGGAGGAGGCGGCCCGGCCGGAGCAGAGACGGGGCTATCGGAGGCAGCGAGAAGCCGGGCGGCGGATGGGCGCTTTCGGCGCCAGCGGAGAGCGGGACTGGCGGCGCTGGCCGCGGTTCTGCTCGGTGCGCAAGGCTGGCGCCCGGCGACCGGGGGGCCGCGGCTGGAGTTGCCGTGCAGGTCCCTCTCCTGGCCTGTCCCGGGGATCATCCCTACTGGTAACAGGCGCACTTCTGCTGGTGATAAAGACCACCTGGTCTTTTGTCAGGGGATGTGGCACGAGTACTGCGGAGAGGCCTTGCATGGGAGAAGCACCTTCCCCAGAGAAAGCTCGGACGTGGCATGGCATCTCCCACCTTCTTTGGACTTTCTGGCGATGTGGCCTCTGTGAGGAGAGCTCTTCTGTGTCCCTCCTCCTGCTCCTCTTACTCAGAGGACCAGGGAACAGCCTGTCACATCTGAACTGGATGTGCTGGAACCAGCATATCTGCAGCAGGTTGACGGGCACTCTGAGGCACAGTCCAAAGGTTCATTCCCTTTCCCATTGCTCTCAACTCAGTAAAAGGACATGAAGGACCACCAGGGAAGGGCGTGGTCCATTCCCATGTGCACTGGCTTCTCATCCAGCCCACAGAAGTTCTTTAGCCTTCCCTGGAGAGACACGGATGGACTAGGGCGGGTGAAGAGACTTGAAGAGACAAGTCTTGAGCACACACCTGGTGGTGGTGTGGGGAGATGACCCTGAGCAAGTACAATTGCCATCAGCCTCATGGGGGAGCCTTGAAGTTCTGTGGGACAAAGAGTGTCTGGTGTCACTTTGAATTTACGGTACTAAACCCTGGCAAAGCCCCTGGATGCAGCTCTGGGATGTGCTTCTGTGGACAGAGCTCCCTGTGCCCATCCCTCAGGCCGTGGGGCTTCTCAGATAGTGGCAGAGCAAGTGGCACCTCACAAGGGTTGAGATGTATCCAGGCTCCGGGCGTGGCAGCAGGAGCCCCAGGAGATACTGCCCCTGCTGCCATGAACTGTCTGTCTGGGTGTGTGCAAGGGAAGGACTCGTGTGTCTGAAAACCCTTGTGTGAGCGAGCAGTGAGCCCCCGCCAGGGCACCACTGACTCTTGGCCAGCTGGCCATCCACCACGATCCCAGAGGCCATTTTCCAGCACTGCTATGCAACATGTCATTCCCAGTCTGTCCGTACAACCGAGGTTGCCCCATCCCAGGGAGAGAATCTGGCACTTCCCCTCGTTGAACTTCCTCTGGTGGATGATTGCGCAAACCTCTAATTTGAGGTCTCTCTGTACTGCCTCCCTCTTCCATGAGGCCCTAGAGTGTCCCAATGGCCCTTTGATTCCAGGGGAATCTGCAGTGTTCAGTGGTCCAGGTGTTACGTGAAGCCCCCTCTTGTCACAATGGCACTAAAATGAGAGAGGATCTCTTTTCTAAACGACTTAGTACATCAGAAGCTTTATCTTAGATAAAAATGATATCCTAATTCTTTTAAGACTTCAGTTATTTTTAGGAGAGAGAATGTAGATAACACATGGAAACGAATAGAGAGTATATCGTATGCCCATCTTCAAGAAATCAGCTTACGTGCCTCTGAAATGTTCTTCAATAAGAGATTGTTCTGTTAAGAAGAAAGTCAATTAAATATTGTTTAAGCAAATGGGAAGTTCTAAGACATATGTCTTAGCTGGTCCTAGAACATTTAATTTAGGAGTTCGAGGTCGGATAGATCAAGCAGAGACGCTACGAGGCCTGATTAGCGAGAAGACCACTCTCCGAACATGACTGCCCCCCCCCGAAGAAATGGACGCTAGATGGCAGTCTTGCTCCACGAATAAAACCCAAGATGCTATATGACCTCAAAATCATAACCTAATTCTCCACTGCTGGGGAAGGGGGAAGGGGTCTCTCAAGCGTCACTGTATTTATATTCCGAAATTTATACTAGATGTTTGATCCATGCATGGCAGAGTACCCCATGTATTCCCAGCTGACATATTAAAGAAATGTTCGATACAATGGTTTCTGGTCATTGGATTGAATTCTTTTTTTTCCCCCTTTGATTCCATGAAATTCCAAAGATATCTTTTAGGGTTTGTTTAATACCGTGAAGTCCCGCCTCTGAGCACCCCTCAACCTGCTGCAGATGTGCTGCTTCCACCACATGCAGTTCAGATGTGACAGGCTGTTCCCTGGTCCTCTGAGCAAGAGGAGCAGGAGGAGGGGGGACACAGAAGAGATCTCCTCACGGAGGTTGCATCTCCAGGAAGTTCAAAGCAGGTGGGAGATGCCATGCCACATCCGAGCTTTCTCTGGGGATGCTGCTTCTCCCATGCACTGCCTCGCCGTAGCACTCGTACCACAGCCCCTGACAAAAGCCCAGGTGGTCTTTGTGGCTAGCAGAATTGCTCCTGCTGCCAGCAGGGATGCTCCTCGAGACAGACGAGGAGAGGCTGACCCGGGGAGCTGAGCCGGGAGGGATGTTCTGCGTCTCGTGCCCCTCGAGCATTCCCAAAAGTGCCTGCCGTGGAGGACAATTCAGGAGTCCCCCCGGGCCAGCAAAAGAGAGATGAGAAGGAAGAGATGATGGCCACGAAAAAAGCTCATGGTCTGTCAATCTTGAACTCCTCGAGACCAATCCTCAGCCCTCCCACCTAGCCCAGCCCCGCCGCCTCCGCGGCGCAGAGCTCCGACCGCCGCCCAGCTGCCGCCGCTCTCACAGGCCCTCCGGATCCAGCCCGCACCGACGAGAGCCCCAGAGGCGTCGGCGCAAGCACAGCACCCGGGCTGAGTTGGATGAGGAGGGCAGTGGACGGAGACGAAGACAGAGGAGAGAGAGGAGGCGGAGAGGAGGCCTTCCCCTTTCCTGCTTTCCTTTCTCTCTTGCTTTGCTTAGTCGCGCAGCTTCCCATTCTACAGTGACTCCAAAAATCCACCTCTCTTTCCTGCATTCATCTCTCGCGTAACTCTAATGGGCACTTCCACAACTGCGCACCTTGACAGTCTCATCAAATTTTTCTCTGTATCTTCCTTACTGTTTCTGTGCCCTTTCTTCTGGGAAGCAACATCCAGTGCAAAGAGTAGTTCTAATGGCTTTTCTTCTTTATCTCCCAGCAAGTGTCTGCAGGCAGAGCCCAGGTGCAGCAAGACCCATTGGTGGACCAGAAAGGGTTTTATGATGGGCACTGTGATGAAGATCTGCACCATTATGAGGGGTCTGGGCTTTATGAGGCCAGTGCCATGAGGAGGCCTGCACCATTATGACATCTCTGGGCTTTATGAGGTCACAATGATGATGAGGGCTGCACCATTATGAGGTGTCTGGGCTTTATGAGGTGAGTGTCATGATGAGACCTGCACCATTATGAAGTCTTGCATACAAAAACTCTTTTTTCTACTTTACTTTTATGCCTTCCAAAGTCCCCTGTAAAAAAAAAACCCATGTCTACTCTGCCTAAAATTGACTGAGCAATCTCTTGTAGCTAAATATTTGAAAGTTTTATTTAAATATTTTGAAAGTTTTGGTAAGAAATTACAAATATATCAACAAATAAAATATTATTACAAAAATATGGATGAACAGCTTAGAACATTTGGAATTTTTCGACAAAACATCTTTTTCACTGGACACTGCATAGTTCCTTAGGATTAAAAGCTCCTCACTAATGCTTTTGAATTCGTTACATAGTTTTGAGCCTGCTGTAGACTTTTTGACTAAGCGTGATTCCAAAATAGCTAATATAGATAAATCTATGTTTGTTTAAATGTACAAATATCTCTGTGTGATCTAATATGCTTCTGAGATCTTTTCTATATCCTTTTGATTCACATATCTCATTCTTTAAAAGAATCATACTTTCTACTTTTCTGTAAGAGATATTACTAAATAACCAAGTTCTTGTTTGGAGTGAGCCCTCAGTTGTAATTATAGTTATATACAGAAGTCAGTATGTAGGACCACTATAAACTAAATCAATCTTTTAATTTTGTTTTCTTTTAACACAATTTATAAAAAAACTTTGCCATTTTAATCTTATATTTTGGTTTATTTGTGAAATAAATTTAATAATTTAATTTAGCAATTTAATAATTATGTTGGAAAACTTCAAACATTAGAAAAGTTGAGACATTTCAAAACTAAACAATATTTAGTATCAAAGTAAGATCCTTGTTTTAAATGGGTTTGGTTTTGAAACAAAATTGCATTTGAAAATATGGAAAGAACAATAAACAACCTATTAATAAGTCAAAGGTTTCAAATCTTGTCAGAGAAAACATTTTTGAACCATGGGTATTGAAATGTATGCAGTCATTCTAATTAAATTTTGTTGGTCCAGATAAAATGATTCTCACTGCATTTTCCCATTGCCATACCTGGTTCTCCAGTGTTTATTGCTCCCCCCTGTATAATACAGGTCTTAAACTATGTAATTTTTCTGACATCTATGTTGTATGTAGATACTGAAATAGATTTAAATTAGCTTTCTCAAATAGTAGTTATAGTTTAAATGGAACAGCACTACACATTGATTTAAACTAGATTTCAATACATTAATTTAAATAATAGTGAAGCCTAGAAGCAACAGCACCACAAACAAAATAGTGAAATATTACTGTGCTTCTGGATTTTAAAAATATCCAGGTTATTTCCATGTTACTCTGTAGACTGTGCATGTGTATACAACAGAGTTCACCAAATGGTTTGTCACAAAGCCTAATAGTTCTAATTCTGCTAGACTCTCCTAGATATAGAAGGAACTGACAATAACTGCCAATTCAAAGCAAATATTGACATGTAAATGCCAAAATACTTAGGTTTACTTGGTTTAAGTATCGCCATTGCTAATTCATCCTCATGGTGTTTACTCTAAGGCCAGATGGCTTATACTAATACTAATAAAAGTAAATGTAATCTATATTGCTTAGGGATAATATCCCAGAAGGGTGTGCTGCCATTCAGCAAGACCTGGACAGGCTGGAGGATTTGCAGAGAGGCACCTAATGAAGTTCAAGAAGGGCCAAGTGCAGAGTACCAAACTTGGAGAAGAATAACCCCAGGCACCTGTACAGGTTAGGGGCTCATCTGCTAGAAATGAGCTCTGCAGAAAAGGGCGTGAGGGTTCTGGTGGACAGCAAGAAGGCCAGTGGGATCCTGGGGTGCATTAGGAAGATCATTGCCAGCAGATTGAGGGAGGTGATCCTACCCCTATAGTCAGCCCTAGTAAGGCTGCATATGAAGTGCTGTGTCCCGTTCTGGGCTTGTCAGTTCAAGAGAGACATGGAGCTCCTGGTGTGGGTCCAGTAGAGGGCTATAGAGATGATTAGAGGATGAGAGCATCTCTCCCACAAGGACCGACTGAGGGAACCAGGCCTGTTCAGCCTCGAGAAGAGATGTCTGAGAGGGGATCTTGTCAATGCATACAAATATCCTAAGGGCAGGCATAAGGAGGATAGAGCCAGACTCTTTTCATTGGTGCCCAGCTACAGGATAAAGGACAATGGGCACAAAGTGCAGCTTGAGTAGTTTTTATATTGAGAGTGACAGAGCACTGGAACAGGCTGCCCAGAGAGGTTGCGGAGTCTCCTTCTCTGGAGATAGTCAATCTCACCTGGACACAATCCTGTACAATCTGCACTAGATGAACCTGCTTTAGCAATGATCTCCAGAGGTGCCTTACAATCACATTTCATGGTTCTGTGATAACTAAAACCGTAAAAGTTGCATGCTTCTAAGAAGAGAAATAGGAACAAGAATCCAATAGACCATAATCCACCAGACAAAATTCTTCTAGTTCCTTGTTTTCTTTCTTTCCTGTACTGTCTCCTAATTTTTTTCTCTGTATGCATCTCTTTGTCCCACAATAAATACTTGAAATTATACTTAACTACATGAATAAAGGAGAATTTAATTTAACTAAATTGCAAATGATTTACAAAAACACATTTTCCCATCCATTTTACGGTGGAAGAGAATTGCTGCTTTAACATTTAAGAACATGGCATTTAGGAGTACATTAAAACCAAATACAAACCTATGTTTCATCGAGAAAAAAGGGAATAATTAGCATGACCATACACTGATATATTTTAGCTCTCTCAGGGCACTTAGAGATGCTGTTATCTTTTTTATTTTTGCTGTTAGAAATAGAAAAAAAAAAGAGAGAAAAATATAATCAAGAAAGTAAGTAAAATTCTTTTTTAATGATGTCTTTGTGTAGCAAGCTACAAATTACAGGACTCACAAGATAAATGGCCAGTGTTTTGTGTTTTCCAATTTACACAATTATAAAAGTAAAGATTTAGTTGAATAGCATGTGGTTCCCTTACTGAAAATTGTATTCTAATATATATGAAAAGAAGGACAAAGCTAAGGGAGCTATCATAATTTTTTTCATTTTCTGATTTTTAATAATTTTGTTTTGTAGTCGTTGTTCTTTTTAAAGGCATTGTTTTATATCAATAGCAAATATCTTACCCAGTTCTCTTGATTTATTACAAAGCTAACACTTCTAATTAAACCTTATAACAGAAATCTCTTTTCTAGACATGCCAAGTGCTGTTCTAATCCATTCCTTAATGAGGACTGTGCTTAACTTTGACAACCTAGATTTATTCATTTTTCTAACTTAAAATCTAAATACAAGCATAATTTCATTTAACTGGACCATATCATACCAATAAAACTGAGCTTTCAGCTCAGGATTTCATGGCTCCCCTTCACAAATTCAAGTGGACTAAGAGACATTTGCATATGAAGATGGGCAATTTATAGTATTTTTTTTCTTTTTAATTGAAACAAATTTGTTAATGTCAAAGTGCAGTTGTCAACCAACTATTTGTGGAGTGAGAACTAACCATTTGAAAGACACAATCATGTAAGAGTTCATGTCATTTATGTGTTGCATAGGGTCAGTAAAATAATGTTTTCTGTTTGCAACTGCAGTTGGTAATCACCACAAGGACAAGCTTTTTTACCTCATGGTCATATGTCCTGTGCTGGTGATACAGCATTTCAGTGTAACTGCTGTTGTTCAAAGCACAGATTTGCAAAGTCTTGCTTTCAAGTTATAGAAAAAGAAGATGCATTTGATGTTCTGGTTAATCAACAGTATGAACCACATTCATCTATTTTACTAAATCTTAAATATTAATACCCTCTTGTTTGTAGCTTGTTTGGGTAAACATTTTGAAGCTTCCAGGTATTGCTTCATGGCTAGTGTGTTATGTAAAAAAAATAGAGGTGCAGGTTAGCAAATTAATGCATGCATGGAACAAGAGCGGAGAAAGACACTATCTATCGTGTATATTACTATCAAAACTAGTTGCATTAAGCTAAGACTCTTTTATCTTTACTGTACTTACTTAAGGTTTTCCAAAATATTACAATTCTGTTTATTTTCAGGTATTTATGAATTTAATCAGTATTCTGTCATGAGAAAAGTCTGGAAATGAGATAATTTTTGAATTGTAGTGTATAGACTGTCATTTTTTACTTTTATTATCAGCAATTCTTTATGACAAAAACTTACTGAAGCCATTTACTTGGACTGTATTCTATATTTCAGCATTAGGTCTATTCTCTGTGGATCATTCAACATACCAAAACCAAAACTCACTCTTCTGCAAAGGGAAGAAAATTACAATTGTGTTTAGTTAATTTAGCATCTTTTATAATGGCTTCAAGTTCCTTTGAAAAAATGGTGATTTATAAATGAAAAATATTAAATTTTCAACTACTTACTCTTTAGTGAAATATATGAAAAATGTATTCAGGAAACATCAACGGTAATATATATAAAAATAAAATAAATAGATAAACAAAAAATTAAAAACATGACAGGACTAACATAATTGGGAACGGTATTTGCACATACTATGAAAACCTTTAGAAATACTATAAAAATCTTTAGAAATTCATGGTTGATTTACCCACTGCTCCTGAACAGGTCTCAATTACTGGAAAAGTTGCAATATGAGGGCATCGGGACCTCTTGTGAGAAAAAAGCTACTTAACAGTCTTTATGATTAGGAGTCATGAGGCAAAAAGATAATTTCCATTCTCTTTTACACAACCTTGAGGACATTGCAATTACTTACAGAACAATAACATTTCCCTGGGTTCTTCTGGAAAGCCTGGTGATACCATAATGGACGACGGCAAACAAACAGTAACAAATAAGCAAACAAAGATCTGTGTCATACAGTCTCTATTAAAAAGATAAAAGGAAGGGGTGGAAAGGAACCAGCATTAGAGGGATTGTTGTTTACCAAATGAAAAACATTGTTTTTTCTGAATCCCATTGTAGGAAATAAAGCACTAAGAAAAGTAAACTGAACTTGTCAGTGCTCAGCACAGGACTTATCTATAAACTCTAAGCCCTAGATATGATTCTTCCTGAGCTTTTGGAAAACTGGCACCTTTATTTTATGAATAATAACAAATTAAACAAAAGCAGATTTTTTCTTGAACTGTGCAGGAAAGTGTGCTGATATTCAGAGAGAAATCTGAAAGGTTAGGCACTGTCATATTAAACTCAGTAGATAGTACATGTTTTACTTGTGGGTATGCTGTGAAGCAACAAAAGAAATTATATATTATGAATTGGAATAGTGTTATCTCTGAAAAAGTACAGGCTAACTGACAAGATGCATCAGTGCCACTGCTTCAATTTTCAGTTCTCTTTATTTAGTATGCCTTTTCTCTGGAATATTAAATGCATCAGGTATTTTTTTAAATTCAGCTCTTGGATTCCTCTTATGCTAATAATAAGCTGGAAACATATTAGAAGAGTTAAATCAGTTCCCATCTCACCTCTGTTCCCCATTGCTTAGCTTTTTTGTTTACATGCCACCCATCTGAGGCTGATTGACTCTTGAGTTTCTGGCATGTTAGATAGATAGCATGGGTGATTTAATAGCACAACATGAAAATGAAAGCCTGAAGAGAGAACAGTGTTCATTTGGCTATTAGCTGAGGACAGTATTTATTCACCTTGTTTCTCTTGTGTATATTAATCTCATTCGAGTTGCAGTCCGGAGCTCCTGCTGTGGGAAGATACCATCAGCAGTCCCTGGAACACGCGATCTTGCGTTTAGAAAAACTTCTGACAACTGCGGCAGTGCTGTGACAGCTCCTTGCTGTCCATGAGCACCGGGGGCAGTTGCAGGCAAGCCCTGGAGGAACCGGAGCCAAGACCCAATGGCACTGTCCATGGAGGCTGTGCAGAGCAGATGGTGCCCATGAAGCCCTGACACTCACCACTCATAAGACTTCAGCTTTTGCTTTTCGGGAGCCTTTGGAATTATGCCTTGTATTGCCGCCATATTGTACACTGGTTTTGGAGTTCATACAACAATTGGTGCCTTAACAGCAGGATTCAGTATCTGTTTATCAGCTGTGCAGGGTTAGTTCCCACCCTGATCTAATTGTAATAAGTTGTTTATTATGCTAAAAATAAGATTCTTCATGTTGTTGTGTGTCCTCCAGTATCCTTAGGTTGATTGACTCAAAGATAAGACCTTCCTATCACTAAATATTATCCAAACTGTCTCATCACCTCTCTTTTTTGATGTGTTGAAGCACATAGTAGAATGAGTCTCTAGATTTATCATGGTTTACCAAACTCTTAGATTCTTGATTCTTGTCTTTTCTATTGATATCTTTTATTATTTTAGTATTTCATAACAACTCATAACACTTTTGAAATTTCACATCTTTCTCAGCGGCAGATAATTTTTCTTTGTTTTCAGATTGTGACAGTAGAAAGTACAAGATAATTTATATTTGGATCTTCTTGACTGCAGCTTTTCTCTTTGTTTTTTAAAACTTGAGTGTTGTTTATTTGTTTGTTTTGGGTTGGTTGGTTGGTTTTTTGTTTGTTTATTTTTTAACTGGGAGGTATTAAAAAATTTTATTGCTGTTCCATGCTGCATTTTGTTTGTTAATATGTTGACAGTAGGGAACTTGTGCATGGCTCTCTCCACTGTGAATCCTCATTCAAATAAATGGCATTTCTTGATGTAAATCAAAACAATCTCTAATTTGTTGGATTTTTTTCTTTTAATTTGCTGCCAACAAAATGCACAGGGTTTAGTCAGTTCTAATGCATTTTCCATATCCAACAAAAAGTGTTAATCTACTGACATTTGCCAACCATTAACTGCTTGCACAAAACAAGCTTTCTAGTAATCCTTGTACAGACTTACTATACAGTTGAAATTTCTTTTGTTCTGCTCATATATATATATCACAGAAATTCAGAGGGTTTGTAATACCTCAACCTAACTTAGAGAAGATCCAAGGCTTTATTTCTCTGATAAAGCAGCCTGAACTAGAATCTGCTTTTTTCGAACAATAAAAGATTTCTTTTATCCTGAATATATTCAATGGCAACTTTGACTTGTGCAAAGCTAAACAAAAAATTAAATTCTACCTACCTTGAAAACAAATTTACGATTTCCTGACTATAGTTAACTTTCTGGGAATTTTGTCACCACTTCAGTAGGGCCAGGTTTTATTTTTATGTTAAAATGCTTTATTGCACAGGAGTGATAAAACAGAGTTATTATCTTCAGTCTTCAAATACAAAGAGAATAGAAATATAACTTATATAACTCAGATTCCCAGATCTGATGATGCTATTATATTATCTGGATGTGAGTTAATTTTACCTGAATTAATTAGATCAACTTATCTCAGAGAGAATTTTAGTACATAGTAATGCAATTTGGGAGAGTGCTAGTTGTTCAATCTATTTTCCAGTTGAGACTAAGAGGAAATATCTGCCAAATTTTATGTTTATGTCCCTATCAAAAGATATTTTAATGTTTCAAATTGAAGATAAATACCCTAGAACTGAATGGAATGAAAACTCTGGATCCATAATATGATCATTAAACTTAGCCACCAGCTAATCAAAACTGTGGGTTTCTGTAAATACACAGGCATACCAATTTTCATGTGCAGGAGCAGCTCAGAAACCAAGGTTCATCTAAGCTAACCAGAAACAAGAGAAATTTTAGTGTCTAGAGAGAGCTCATAATTTTAGAACAAGCCTCCTATGCACAAGTTTTTTTGGCTCCCTGTGAAATGCAGTGGCAGATTTCTACCTCTTTAAAAATGTGACTGGAAGTGAAGTTACTGAGTAGTTCAGACAAGTAACATTTGGATTGCTGGGCAAATGCTTATTTTTCACAAACTCTGAGGAAGGTTTTCAGGGGAAGAGTGCTGGAAAGGGAACATATTAAGATGAATGGAGCATATGTTGTCAGTAACCTTGAAACATGTAAAAAGTCTTGCAATTTTCTCCAGACTAACAGTTCTAAATTCAAGAAAAACAGAGGCAAATATAGACGTAAAACAAGGGGGGTGGGGGGGAGAAGACCTAATATGCAATGAACGCTACTATAAATCCATACTCAGGGTATAAAAAAAACCTAGAACCCAACAAGTATTCAGTTCCCCTCATTACATGTTCTGACTCACAGTCTCAGTGGTGGAAGTCAGGAAAGTGATGGAACTTAGAAGCAGAATTCCATAGTAGTAACAGGTAAGCATTCTCCTGACTCAATCAATATACTTGACTCTTCCTTTTAGAAACAATTTCCATGCACCCCCTTAGCAATAGCTCATTTCTTGTAACCATAACTAACATTCTTTTCCTCTCTATAAGCGGCTTTGTTTAGATACACAAAATGAATCAACACAGAGTATAAAGTAACTGAGAAGTTTGGAGGGATCACATAACAGACTGTTTCAGAGAAGCATTTATTACTTTGAGAACTGAAACTGCATTCAGAAGTTGCTTTTTGCTATATCAATATTTGTAAATATCATCACTGCAACCCCTTTGGAGAGGAAAAGAACCCCAAAACAGTCCATCAAAATGAATGACTAAGAAAAAGTGGCTACTTCTCTATGTAGCTGAGTTTTTTTTAACAGCTGTAAAGGAACTTGCATGTATTTACAGCTTGCTTTAAAGTACTGTAATATCCTCATTAATAAAAATGTCCCATTGAAACATCCAACAAAACATCTGTAAACTTAATTTGCTGGAACTATTTTTTTGCACTCTATTTGATTTGTCTCAATAAAATTTGTTATTTTTACTGAGATGTCTGAAAGTAGATAGTTTAATAATTAGAATATGGTATTACATACAGTAACGCCAACCTCTTACGCCTTGAATAATTTTTTTTTGGAGTATAAAGCAAGGACAGCAGGAAGGAGAAAAAAAGAATGATCTCTTCAAACTTTTCTTTCTGCTCCTGCTAGTAATCCAATGCCATGAAAGTTTGTAAGACATCATTCCACAACACATTTCTTGCAGGCATTAAAGGCAGTTGACTGTGGCTGTCAAAGAGACCAGAAGTTCTCTGTGTGTTTGGGGACTATGAATAAGCAGTATGTCATTTACAAAGTAACTTGCTTAAATCAGTTTTCTCTGGATTTCAGTGACTGTGAAACAGATTTTCAGGATTTGAGGCTGAACGTAATTATGTGAATAGTCTTATCACAAAAATTTGCTCTTTTGGATAAAATCACAATTAAAAGAACAGCTAAGAAGGTGTAAATTATAAAGATAATGATTAAGCTACTATTATACAAATCTACAAAAGAAAGGTTGGTTTAAAATTTGACTTTTAAAGCTTACATTTCAATAGCATTAAAGAATTTACATTTAAGAATGATAAAAAGAAAATATCTGCTTTTTGTTCTAGTGTGTTTAAATTCAAATAAAAAAAAAATCTCCTTTTCGTGCTACTGTTTATGTGCAGCATTTCCTTTGTAGCAATATGCAAATTGATTTTTCACTAAAGATTTCTCTGTGAAGGCATAGCTTTTTATTTTATTCAGAGATTATTTGGCATTACTTGGCATTTCTCCAACAGGCATCTTCCATAAGTAGTGGGGACCAAATTACTTTTGACTCTGTTGTTGTCTCCAGTCCTTTATTTTACCTGTCAGACCAAGAGCAGACTCAAGTGCCTGCCATTTCTTCATGGTAACTGGAGCTAAGAAACTTTATGATTCCCTAAGTAGCCTTGATTTTGTTTCCTATAAATGTCATAACTGAGATTCTCTTCTTGAACCTTCTTTTTTCAACACTTTTATTTGCATGGGGGGGGGACATGTTTTGATGAGGGACAAAAAAATTTAGGGAAAGAGATTGTTTGTTTGTTTTGATTAGGTTTTCAGTGTTAGTTCTGTTTGCTTATAGAGAGTCTGCATAATTTATTTTCCTCTTTGTGGCAATGAATCCCTATCAATATATCAGCCTTCAACAAAATTAATGTAGTTCAACATACTGAATTTTCAGATGTTGACTGATTACTTATTTTCCTAGAGGTGATGTGGGAAGTTTTCTTGAAAAATAAAAGTCGCTAAAATTCCCTTGATGGAGAGAAATTAGAAGATGTGGCAGTCCTAGTTTGACTTGTTTATGAGATTTCAAGGGTATATATGAGAGAAAATATTTGGCCTAAAGGGTTGCATGACCTGTAGGAAAATATATTTTGTTCCACAGTTCAATAAGACAGGTGAAGCTTCATAATTTGAAAATAGTCAATTATATTTGTATTCAGGATACATACCAATATTTATTATTGCCATGAGAAGAATTATAAGTAATTGCAAATTTAATGTCAAAAGACTGTAGTTACAGTAAGACAGCATCAGGAAGGAAATCAAGCAATTAGGGTCACAGACTGATGGCCGTAAAGTTTCAAAAAATGCAAAGATAATAAGAAATTTGGGAATTAAAAAAAATATTTATTTCAAAGCTACAAAAAAGAATCAAGTCGTCGTCTCCTCACCGCTTTCAGCCACAGGAAGAGGCTGGGCAATCATGCAGGTAGATCAGATTGCTGCAAAGCAACAAATCATTTAACACTATCAGTCTCCTATGTCTCAGGGATCTGTTTCTCTATTAAGAAAGCTGGATATAGTGGCCCTTGAAAGATTGAAAGAGAACCTTCTCTTTTCCCCTTCCATTTTTCTATGCAGGTGGATGAAATAACTCCAGTTCAAATGTATTACAGACAGAGATAACATAGGCTGCTAACTGGCTGGAAAGGGGAGATACATTTGCCAGGCTAGTGGAAAAAAACTTCAAGTTGTTGAGAGGCATCTGAGGAATGGGCTGCAAGTGTTCTACAGGAAATATGAGTAGTACAGCTCATCAACTTAGTCTACCATTGGATTTGTTTATTTATATATTTCCTGGGTAAGAAAGAGAATTGTATTAACTTCCCTCTTTCCCTTACATTTCTCAGGATTTTCTGTGTTTCATTAACCCCGTGTTGAGGTGGAGTGGGAGAAGTTTCCCCTTCCCAAGAGGGGCATAGCAACCCCCAGATATTATGCTCTGGGCTCAAACAAAGTCAGAGGCAGAGAAGCCAAACTGCCACAGAATAAGGACTACTTGGCCTCAATGGGAGTAATAATGATAATTGAAAAATTATAATTTTTTCATCTGAAGTGGAAAATCACAGATCAGTAACTTATCACAAGATTTCAGGCTCTAGTATGTGGCTGCAGAAAGCATAGCAGCAATGATGGTGAAGACCAGAATCTGGGGAGATGCTCTAGTTTTTACATTTCTGCAAGAGATATTTGGATACAGACGTGGCAATTGAAGTACAACACTACATCTTTAGTCCATTGAATACAAAAAAATTCTGGAAGAAATCCCATGGAAATTCCCTTATGTTCAAGAAAAACTGATAGTCATCATTTAGATGTTAATTGTTATATATCAAATGCAGTTACCAAGGTCCTGTATAAAACAGGATGAAGCTTCTCATCTGTTTCTATGAGAACAGGTTGCTTTTCCCAATACTTGGCAACTCTACTGGCCTGCAGCAAAACTTTTACTGATAAATTTCCAGATAAATTGCATATGTGAAGTAGAGATAACACTGCTATCAGAAGTTAATCTGTATATGAGTAGAATGACTCACTGTTGCAGACGTGATGAGTTTTATGTGTCATAGTTGCTTTCTGTGGCTGTATGTATGATTTATCTAGAATTGCCCAAGTGTTCAACATTTAAAAATTGTCAGCTGTAATGTCAGGATGGAAGAAAAATGGAACAGGCTCTGATACAGCCTATTTGCTGCTGGCACAGCATATGTAGGTGACATTATGAGAGCATTATATATTAAAACTGCCTTTCTACACATGACCTGAAGGCATATTCATGTCAGTGAGAACAGAATCTGGATGCTTCAAGCTATTATTTCCCACCCTTGTCTGTTGACTGCAATGGGTGTCAGTGCAGAAGAAGCACGATTGCTACCACTGTCTAATCATGAGTTAAAATTGCTTGATTCAGGTAAGAAGCCCCCTTTAGAAAAAGGCTGCTCCTTCTTATTATGGATCAGCACCTAAATAGAAGAGATTGGAGAATCCTGCCTGCAATTGAAAATTCCAAGAAATTCTATACATAAGAAATTATTTAGGAATGAAAATTTCCTGGGTAAATGTCCTGATTGAAATTATATTGTAAAGTCCCAGATTTAAGACATAAAATTAAAATGTAGGATCTGTAGTTAAATAGCTAAGTAATACTTGACCTTTACATGTAATGTGTTCATGTGAAAGGTATTCAGGCTAAGCAGAACAAGGCTGGACAACCTAAATCAGCTAAGACCTGATAAGAGCATCATCACATTAGACTAATGAGAGCTCTAAGGAAGAATTTTGTAGATAAGGTTTGAGAGTGTGTTCTGTAACAAGGAAAGATGTACGCTGAAATATGAGAAAAAAACAAGTATTACCATAAGACATTTGTTCTCTATCGTCCTATGTTTGGCAGGTGACTTTAAAAAAAATGGACAAATGATGGACAATTCAGTTATTCAAGAAACCCCACTGGCCCCAACAAATCAGTGGAAGAAAATAAGTTAAGTGCAAAATTCTTAATTTTACCTTCATGCTAATGTTTATGTGGAGTCAGGGCTAGACTAAAATCATAACAAATTATTCACTTTAGTTATAGGTTAAAAATTCAGGATGTTTGCACTGTAACCTGAAAGATGCCTAAACCAATTCCTGCACAAACCTAACTTTTGTTTGGTTTGGCTTTTTTTGGGGTTTTTTTGGAAAATAGAAGAGTATTTTGTGTCAGAGACCTGGTTTTTACACTGTAAAGTAGGTTGGGAAAGTAAAGCACAAGAAAATGTTTTACAGCTTGCAGTCACATTGTGTTAAGAATCACCAAGCAGAAGGATTAAGTTGAAAGCTTCAAATTGGATAAACCAGTGTGACTTACCTGTGAAGGCTTTCTAAGCTGTCGTGGCATCTGGTTATTTATCTAGCAACCTTCTATTTAAATTTGCAGAAGTAATGAAAAAACTTTTTTTCGCTCCTCTTTTGCAATCCTGACATTCTTTTGCATAAAACACGAGAGTCTGCTTCTCCTTCTTTGCAATGGTTACAGTTGGTGATTAAGCTACCCAAGGTAAAAAAAAAAAGAAAGAATAGGTCTATTGGTGAGCCCATGGCAACTATAATTCTTTCTTTACCCTCCCTTTTGCAGCTTATCCAATACCTTCTCTATTCTCTAATTAGTGTACAGCACTAATATGCACCTTTGTTCAAAGGTTATTTATTCATCTTTTAGAACAGACATTAGAACAGGTACTTTAATGAGGAAGAATAAACACGAGGACTCCTAAGTCATATAGTCAGTGTGGTTGACTATAGCTGGAAGCTGGTTATCAGTATTCAAGATCAGGCTTTAAGGTCTCTGTGAAAGGGAAGGTTTATGAACAGACATAGATTTAGACCTCCGTCTTGTTTTCACAACATGTTGTCTAACTAGCAAGAGGGATTTTTGTATTTCTGCTGTAATCACTACTGGGGGGCTGGGGGCAGGGGGCAGGGAAAGGGTCCTAAATTAGACCTAAAAGGATAAGATTAAAAAAAAAAAGAAAAAAAAAGGAAAAATTCTTTCTCGTCATTCAGCTATTTTTGTGTTCTCATATTTTCACTTTTTTTGCATTTATCTCCAGTCCCTACTTCTCCCTTTTGTTAGCCAAAATACCATCAAATTTCAAGAAATAATAAGTATGTTGACATCAGAGATACACACATATAAGCCTTGATTACTACAATTCAGTAGAATTAATTTGATTATTTTAGACATTTTAATGTGTACAAATATATTTGTGTATACAAGTAAGGTTTTACCTTAGGCAACAGTGATCTATACAACTGTAGTTATTAGACTCAGCCTCCATACAAAAATAAATTGCTACACTGATTTTTAAAAGATCCCGGTATAATTCTTCAAGTGGTCCAAATTCCAAGGTTCTTTTTACACTCAATTCATATTTCTTTATGTATTGACACACTTAAATTCTAATAATTTTAATTTCATCTGAAGAAATGGTTACTTTTACTAATATTTACTTTTATGAAATGTTTTGAGAAGGATCTTTTTTGTTTATTTATATGTTATCAATTTCACTGCAACTTAAGTGAGAAATTCTTCTTTTTCAAAGTCTCTCTTGAACTTTGGATTTGAAGTATTATGTGAGTGACCACTTTAAAAGCATGTTGTTATTGCTCTCTGATGTATATATTTGAAAAATAAACCTGGGGATGTAGTGATTCCTGCAGAACTAAATTTTAGTAACAACTAACTATTAAAAACACAAAAAGCAAAATATAAAATGCCAGTTAATGTACACTTCATCGCTCAATATGTAAAATTACAGGATTTTTTTTTCCATTTGATCAGAGATAAAATATATTATCCCTGATAATATATTATATTATCAGGGATATTATATATTATATCAGGAATATTATTATATTATATCAGGGATATTATTATATTACATTAATATAAGTGATTCAATAGTGTTAAAGAAAGCTGTTACTATAGTTCTAGAAGCTTGAGACAATAGTAGCATCAAAATGTTTTTTTATTCAAATTGCAGTGAAACTGAAAATTTAGTTGTTTTACTATTTGACCTTGTTCTTCTAAACCTTTATTTTATAAATGTGTTTTGAACCAACCTCTTGTACCACCTTAGCTAGGTAAAAATTTAAACTCCTAACTTCTAATTTGTAACAAAGCTAAACTTCATTAACAAGCTCTACATCTCAAAAGGAGTAAATTTGTAGGCAGAAAAAATATGCTAGAAACTTGACAACTACAATATGGTCATTTCACGGATTTTTCTTTCAAAGTTCTAGTCTGATCCTGTAGACTCAGTGACCACTAATAGCTTTAGTGCATTAGATTAGGTACCATTCTAACTTATTTCATTAAAACATAATTCCTGTGTTCTTGTTTCAGGGATGCTCTGTGACATGAAACAAACTGCACCAAATACAAAAGAAATATTTCCTTCAAAAGTATGCTGCTAACCTAAACTGAAAATGCTAATGTGTCCCAAACAGCCAAATAGATTTTTTACCTCTCCCAGTAGCCTCATTGGCATAGCTATTTAAAAGCAGTGAGATAGCTTCAAAAGGAAAACTGAGAGAGGACTTACACAGTACATCTAAAACAGTATTCCTATGATATTTGCTCAAGTTTCACTTTAAAGTGGTGTGAGCGATCTTAAAGCACTAATTTTTTGAGCAACTTTAAACCACTCATTTCACAACAGGCTGTTTTCCATATTTTGTGTAGAATCTTTTAACACTGAGTCCTATTCACAATATTTATTTCCCAAAACCTGACTATTTAAGTATGTTTTTGGATAGTTTAAACTCCACTGTGGATCAGAATGTATACTTAAATAGATACTGAAATTTATCAGTATTTTATTCCTAAATCTGTCCTCTTTTCTCTGTTTTTTATTCCAAGTCGATTTTGATAGCTATATGCACAGCTCTGTTTCTTGTAGGGCTTGCTTCTGTAAGTTCTGAGCAATCCCATGAGTTGTGACAAGTATCAAGACTCCATTACTCACACATTTGGATTTGGTTAAGTATTTACACATACTGTTTTTATATTATGAGATTTCTGTAGGCTATTTTATGCATAACTGATATATCAAAACATCCTAATAGAATATTGGGGGAGGGAACTGCAAAATTTTTACTATGCAGTAATATTTGCTGAGCCTACAAAGAAAGAATATTTTATAGACTTTTCTAAGAATATTTTTCAATTTTCAATTAATGAAAAAAAGTTTTAATAAAATTAAAGTGAAGCCATCAATTAGAATCTTTGAAACTTTCCTACATGTCTTTAGAATGGGACAGAAAACCAAAAGCAACTTTTGGTTTATAAATGACAATAATTTCATAATTACCTTACTACAGACCACCTTACTGCAAACTGCCTTACTTCTTTTAGTTTAAAGCATAAAATTGCCTTACTACAAACTAGTCAAGGTGGTCCCTTAACTCCAAAGGTATCTGTCTATACTGATATCTTCAATTTTCCACCGTAAAAAAATGTAGAAGTATAAATTCCGCAGTTTTGTGGTGTCAGAAATTATTTCATATTTTGCATAAACCAATTTTAATATGCCTTTTAGTGCAGCATGCAAATATTCATAAAAATGACAGTAAATGTTTTGAGGGCATTCAAATAGAGAGGAGGAGGAGGAAATGAAGCTAAAAAAATAAGCAGACTGATTTTTACTTACTACTACTTGGTTTAACTGAGCAAGAAATTGCTTATTCTACTCAAAAAATTATCCAGAATATGGTAGTATATAAAAGTTTAACTGTCCTGAAGAGATTCAGTCTGGGTCAAACTGTATTACCTGTTATGTACATTGAAATCCCAAATTTTATTTCCACTGAAAAGCTATTTAGAACCCCTTGACTACATCTCAACACTCTTCTTCCTATGCAAATATTTGTCTCTTCTCCTTCTACAAGAAGAACTGCATCATATTTTATTTTTTTACCTTATCAACTTCCAAGCAATCCCACTTCATTTCCCTGGATTTAACACTCTTAGCAGTAGCTTAAATACATCCTGTACTAGTCCATTACTGAAATTCTCTTTGATTTGAAAGTCTATCATGGATCTACTTATTTTCTGGAAACCCAAGTGAAAGGAAATATTCATTCAATTCAATAGTGATTTTGCTATCAATCTTCATAAATTTGTCTCCAATTCTTTTTCTTTATATAACTGCCCCCCAATTGCTTTTCATACTTTTTTATTAATACTACTGCTGAGAGAAATGTCACCTGATTTTTCTTAATCCTCTAAATACAATATACCTAAAAATATTTCATGGTTGTTTATGTTAATTTCTGCATCCATTATTTGGATTCATTACACATTACTACTATTGATATCTCATAATATGACTTAATCTTTAAATTTACAGAGGAAAGTCAAAATATTTCTCACTGCCAAAATAGCATTAGATATCCCGAGATAAAAGATATTAACCTCCTGTATTTTTAGTCAATTCTGGAAGAAAACAATAGCAAAGCCCTCTGTTACACATTGACAACATCCCTACCTCAAAAAGCCCAGACACGTCATAATGGTGCAGGTCGCAT
>NW_026990881.1:0-10000 GCF_036250125.1 Pseudopipra pipra
AACTGCGCACACCGTGAGGGGCGCTGGGGGGGGGTGATGAAATGGCCGCGGGGGAAGCGAGGAGAGAGAAGGGGTGGCCCGGGGCCGTCACCGGGCGCTGTAAAAGCGCCGGGTCTCTCTGCCAGCGCCTGCTGCCGCCCTTCCCCCATAACTCCAGGCTGGGGCCGGTGGTGCGGGCGGGGAGTGGTGACCTTCCCGCGGGTCCCACAAAATGGTGCCCGCGCCTCGGCGAGGGGCGACAGCGCCTGCCCCCTCAGCGGCCCCACGCCGGGGCAGTCTGTTCTTGAGCCTTCAGGATGTTTTTTAAATTCCCTTTAGCCTTTCCAGCGGAATCGGTGCTTTTTCATCAGTATAGTGAAAAATTTGAACAGAGACATTCATTCTTGTAGTTCGGGGACTGCCCCTGTTACTCGTGCTGGGCCTTGGTCCTTCTGCTACAAATTTCCCCTGGTTTTCAAATCCGTTTTTTTGGGGGTTTTTTTTTTGGGTTTTTTTGGCCCTGTATATAACAAATCTGACAGTGACTTCCCTGTTCACCTCTTCATGGCCAATTTGTTTATAAAAAATGAGCTCAGCATTGCCCAAATGGTTCCAAGTAAAGACTGTGCCTGAACAAGGGCAGCAACTCCCATGTAAGTAACACTTTATTATTCTTTGATAGTGAGGGGCAAAGAAGTACAAAATACACAGGGAAGAACAAGGTGAAATGGATTTGTGATCGACATTGCTAACAACAAATTGCCAACATTTGTATTTCATTTCCTTTAAATTCCATTCAGGAGTTATATGATATTTTAAAGTCAGCTGGCCTTATCACCTGTATGTTTTATGAACTAAATGCCAAAATGGAAGGAGCTGGCACTGGAGCAAGCACCGGTCACAGCTGTTTAAAAACCTGCAGCCTCTGAAATCTGAGGGAATGTGAGAGCAGGGAGAGGCTGCAGTGCTTCCAGAGTATATAAAGATGTTTATAAAGAAATGCCACATGCTGCGGTAGAACCCAAGCCCTCCTCCCTTTGGTCCTGAGTTGTCACAGGATTTTTCCCAGATGCATTAGACAGCAGCGTGTGTTGAAATAAACTTCTGCCACTCCAAACTTTCCTCCAGGATACAGATCATCCCGGATCTCTGTGTTTGTACAGGAGACTCTGCCCTGGCAAGCACATGCACTCAGTCTCTCCCTGTCTCCTGTTGGTCAGCCCTGCTTACTCTGGCCTCGGTTCTCATTTTCTGCTTCTCTGGTTGTGGTGCAGATTGAGCCCACCTTTTAGCTGTTCTAGAGGGATGTACAAAATTCTGTGCAGAAAACAATCTCATGCTTCTTTAAGCAGGTGAGAATTCCAGCTAATGTGGCTCCCTTCACATCTGGATTGTCCCTGATCCACAGACTGAGACACTGCCCTGGACAGACCAACGAGCTCATCCCATACCCAGTCCTGCAAATCAAAATCCAAAGCCTTTATTGAAACGTTTTATTGATACCTACATTTGTATTAGTACCAGAGTTTTTAGAGCAATAGGAAATCATGACATGGAGGCAGCTGAACTGTTTGTGCCATTATTGACTTGACCTTCATTCCCCATGACCTGTTCTGGTTGGGATTTAGCTGGGCAGGCTGGGAGAGTTTGTGTCTCCCTCCATCCCTTCCCTGGGCTAACTTCCATTCTTCCCTGTCAAGAGCCTTTTCACAGCTATTTTCAAGAGGAAATGCTTTTTAATGTATCACTGAATGTTTGTTATTCCACAGTGGTTGCCAGCCAGAGATAACGTTTTTTCAAATCTTTAGGTTTCCTTTGACATGTGGGAACCCACCTACAAGTTTGGGGGATTTTATTTATTTATTTTTTTAGCTGGAGTGCAGCAGCAGAGGAGGGACTTGTATTGTAGTTACAGCCTTGAGAATTGGTATCTCTAGATATTTAACAGTATCCCTTCAGTGGAGGGAAGGTCAAGCTCCTGAGAGTTGTTTGGTGAATCCCTCGGATGCCCTTGGTATCCAGTTACTGGGAGAAGCCCAGTGTCCTGGTTTGGCTGGGATAGAGCCGGTTGGGGTTATCCACGACACCTGGCACAGCTCCCGCCGGGGCCTCAACCCAAAGGTCAAGTTCGTTTTACTTCTGGGCTCTCACTCTTTCCTTTTTCGTGTCTGTGAGGGGAAATCCTGTGGCGGGGGAATCTTTTCACTCTGTCCCACGCTCAGGCCCGCGGATCTCTAAGCGGAAAGGGCCCGCAGCCCACGATATACCGTTTATCATTTTAAAAAGCCATTTTAGTTTGTGGAGACCCGCCCCCCGTCGCGGTCCGGGCGGGACTGACCCGCCCCCCCCCGCGGCCCCTCCGGCCCCTCCCTCAGGCCCCGCCCCCCGCCTGTCCCGACCAATGAGGAGCTGCGGGGCGGGCACGCGGGAAGGGTTTCCCGGGCTGCCTCGCGCCGCCGTGACGTGGCGTTCCCGGCAGAGCCCGCGCCCAATGGACGGTCGCCTTAGAAAGCCAGGTGGGTGCGGGCGGAGAGAGCGGCGAGCGGATTGGGCGGCGCGGCGGCGGCGGTTCCGGCCATGCGGCGCCGGGCGCGGTCCCATCATGGCGGGACGGAGGTGAGCGGGGCCGGGGTCCTCCGCCGGCCCCAGGGGTGCAGGGCCGGCCCCGCAGGCGGGACGGGCTGTGCGGAGCGGGCGGCACCTGCAGGGTGTCCCATAAACCCGGCCCAGCAGGTGCCGGTGCTGTCACCGGCCGGAGCGCAGTAACAGAGTCCGGCCGGGCCGGCAGCTCCTCTGCGGGGGTTTGATGTTATCAGCGCCTTTTCGGGCGTTACAGCCCCTGTGTCTTGTGTGTACAACGTCACGTTTATGTGTGTTTTACTCCCCGGGTGCTGTACAGATTCTTGGCTTTTTTTTCTGGAATTTAGGCTTTACTTAAACCAGGTGTTTACTAAAGGTCTTATTGCAGAGCCTTAATTATCAAGTCTTAATTATCTTACTTATCAAGTCTTACTTATCAAGTCTTAATTTTGTTAATTATTTTTACAAAGAACTTCATGTGCCTTTCAATGTGTAAGATGTCTTCAGCTCACCCTTCAGCATCCTTTTACTGGAGGGTGCTTTTGAGGAAATCGCTGCAGCTGTGATGTATTTGGTATCTCCAGCACATGTTGGCTTCCCCACCCCTCGGAGCCTTCTGGAAACTGAAGAAAGCTTTTTTTTTTTCTTTCCATGCTTAGGAAGCAGCTGTCAGGTAATAGCAGAATTTAGTTGTCACATAACAGCTGCTTTGCTAACTCAGCTGACACTGCTTTCTGAGTTTTTTTAAATAAAACTATGTAGTTCAAAGTTATTTCAAAATATATTTTCAAAATATATTTCTCTTTTTTTTCATAATGACAAATGTTTCATTTTTAATCAAGGCATTATGATGATGACAAAAATTTCTTAAGACCTCATGAGATACAGGGTAAAACTGACTTATCTGTATCTATCTAGCTGTATGATAAGTCCAGCAAATTTTTGAAATATTGGTTCACTTCATCCATAGTGGTGTTTTCATGGATTTATTTTTTTATTTTAAAGAAATTAGTATTTAAAAAAGCACATTCTAACTTGCTCTTATGATTTTAATGCTTGTTAATTTTTTCTTCTAGATAAGGAGCCCAGCATAAGTCTGAGACTGCTGTAGTACAATCTCCAGAATTTGACACCTTTCCTAGTGAATGTTCTTATCTTCCAGAAAAGTGAGTGTGTTTAAAAAAAAAGCCTCTTTGGTGATGTATTGTCTTAAAGTTTAACACTTTTCGTCAGAAGAAAATGAATAGAGAAACCTCCCTTGTACTTATTAACTTCTCTGTAAATTTAGAGTGTTGTCCAAAGGTGGTGTTTTATTAGATGCATTTGTATAGTAATCTCTGCAACATCATTTGTGGTGTTTTTGCTCAGTCTGTGTTCAGAGTTATCAGTTATCCTTGATTTAAAATAGGTAGGTTGCTTATAGTAATGAGCATTTTTTGCTGTAGGTGCACAGAGATATTTATACCTCTGTCTATAAACTGATTGTTAAATCTTGGCTTTTTTGCTCAGCTGAGCTTGAGCCACAGATAGATTTTCAGTGTGGTTTTTGTCTTTGAAGTCAGTCTGTTTAAAATTCTGCTTTGTAGCTTGAAAAAAAAAACTCCTCCCTGTAATGACGTTTCCATATGAATTCTCATCAGTCACTTTTTCCCCCCCAGGATTCTGATGCAATAAGCTTTTAGCATTGCTCAGAGAGTGTGTGAGTGTGTGCCCTGTGGTTCCTGGGCACTGCTCTGCCCGTGCAGTGCCCCAGGGGGTCAATGGGCCAACAGTGACACTGTGATTTTTGCGTGGAATCTGTGACCTGTGAGCAGCTTCCACAGCCCGGTCACAGTCACAGCCCAAACCTCCACCCTGCCTTCATGTGTTAGAGATGACCTGCAGCTGGCAGCTGGGCCAGTCTCCCAAACCTCTGCACTTATCACTGAATTGGGAAGGCTGAGCTTGGTCTGAGTAAAACCTGCAGATCCTCCTCAGGTCAGCAGGCTTGGAGGGGAGAAGCTTTAAGGCTGCATTCTTTTATCATCTCCATTGTCTCTGTGATCAAATTACTGAGAAATGACATGGCCTAATTAGTGTTCCAAGGAAGGATGATGAAAACTCTTCTACACAGAGTAACTCACTGTGCTAAAGGCCAGTTATTACCTTTTAAAGAGGTTCTTATCGTTTTAAGAACATGTCCAGGCCGTGTCCACATGTTCCTTGGCAGCCCAGGACTTCTCCTCCAGCTCCTGTGTCACCTGTGCACCAGGTTGGGGGATTCTCAATAATAATAATATGATAATGATAAATCAGGTTTCTTAGTGGATCTGTCATTAATACAAAAAGGTTGAGTGATGGAGTTGGTCTGGAGGTCTCATTTTGGGGCACATTTTTTTCACCTGGGCTCAATGCATTGAGCTGGCAATTTCTGTGGTGCTCTGGGTTTCATGTAAGTAAATCTTTTGGAATTTAGGCAGCCTGTCAGCTGTGACTGGAAGTATTGTCTTCATGCATTTACATTTGCTGCTGCTCATGGTTAGTGTTTACAAATCTGAGTAAATCAGAAGACTCAGTCCTTGTGCCATCCTGTGTAATTCTGCAGTGCTGAGTGGAGCTTGAGTGCTCAGTTCCTTCTGGTGTGAGTGCTCAGGAGCCACAGCACTGAAGTCAGAGGTGGGAGAACCTGTTTATTCTGTGCAGTCATCTGTTACAATCTCCATAACCAGTTTTCTCCTCTTAGGGAACTCCTCTCTTAACTGTCCTTATTCCCCACAGCTTTTGCTTCGTGCTTGCTGTGCATTTTCTTGAAATCTGAGCCCTTTGAATGTTGCAGCAGGTCTGGAACACCAGACAGCTCTGGTGTGTGTTCCTTATCATGTTGAGAATTCTCCTCCCTGTGTTGCTTGTACATTATTTTACTTGTAGTGATTTTTCATTGACTTGGCATTCTTCAGAATTTGAGAATGGCTTTGGGCTCTGGTGGCCAAAACCCACTAAATAAAAAAAGACTTTGAGGAAATGGCCAGCAAGAGGTAGTCCATTGTGGCTTAGGTCTGATATACTTACAAAACTAAAGGGAAAAAAGAAGGGACTAGAAAGAGATTATGGTTTTGCTGTTATTTGTCAGTTATAGCTTCTCAAGATTCACAGCTGAGGTCTTGGAGGTTTTTCCTCATCTGTTTGAATTCTTTCCACATGTTCATCTTTCTCAACTATGCTATTTGGAGTCTGGCTGCTTTTAGGGGCATCTGAGAATGGTGGCCTGGCCTGGTGGAAAAGTGCTGCTTTAAACACTTAAATGGTGGCAGTAGATGTACAATGAAAAGAAGCCTCTTCAGTAGTCTTAATTCCTACACTTAAACTAAGGCTGCTGCTGGAGGGTCAGTTTGAACTTGGAAACTTTTCCGAAAGAAAAAAAACCCCAAACTTGTAACCAAAAAAAAAATTTGCCCTTTGACTGTTTTCTGTAGGAAACAGAAATAAAAGCATAATAAAAAGTGAACAACCGTAGTTGAATGAATGGGGAATCCTTTTCCTGTTCCAAAACTTTGGTCAAAATTAGGCTTTTTTTAGGTTGAAGTGGTTGCTTCCATGTCTACACTGCATGAAGCTCCTCAGAAAACTGAACTGTGGTTTGGTAGTATGGATTTGTAAGACATTAAGTTGTATTTGTGAAGTTACTTTTTCTCCCTCCTGTTCAATATGTATTTTCTTTTCTCTTCTTGGACGTTGCTGGAAAAGGATGGTTCAACAAGTTCCAGAAAACATAAGTTTTCCAAATGAGGAAGAGAAGATATTGAAGCTCTGGAGAAATCTGAATTGTTTCCAAGAATGCCTGAAGCAATCGAAGAACAGACCTAGGTAAGGATCTGTTCAAAGCTGCAGCAGCTGCTCCCTTTGCCCCTGGCTCGTGCTGCTGTCCTGCCATTGCCCCTTAGATTTCACTTTGGGAAGCATCAAAAATGTTCAAACGGTGGGAATAAACCTGTAACTTCCTGCTTGGTGGGTTTATAAAAGAAATGTGCAGGTGAGCAAGGCCAGCCCTTTGCCAGGTGTGCCAGCTGTGGAGCTGCAGGAATCTTGGTAGAACTGGCAGTCAGGAGGAACTGAACTGGAATGTTGCCTCTAGTCCCCCTGCCAGTGTGACACCTGATAATGGGAGAGGAAGAAACTGATGTTGTCCTAGTGAGATATAAGAATCAAAAGCTCCATTTAGACTTCCCCTGTTTGAAGGCAGTGTTTGCTTCAATTAAGACTGTTGTGTGTTGCAGGTTTAACTTCTACGACGGCCCCCCCTTTGCTACTGGGCTCCCCCACTATGGCCACATCCTGGCAGGAACCATCAAAGACATCGTGACCAGGTTTGCTCATCAGAGTGGTTTTCACGTGGACAGAAGGTTTGGCTGGGATTGCCATGGCTTACCTGTGGTACGTGTCACAAATTTGCCCACAGATGTGTCTGTTGGTTGCTCTTTCCATGTTGTTACCTGCTTATCAGCAGCGTTTCTGTTGCCTTTGCATATTTTTGAAAAGAGAAATGCAAGTTCTGTGGCCACTGCGTTGCTCTGGGGTTTGTGTGTGGTGATTTCAGGAGCTTCCTCCTGGTCACCTGCACTTGGTTCATTGCTATAAACATGTATTTATTTGGTACATTTTTCAGAAATTGGGTTTTTTTTGTTCATTTTTCCAAAGATAGCATAGAAACAGTTCCACCAGGGCAAGCCTTTGAAATCCCTGCCTAGTTCAGGTGCAGCACTCACGAAAGCATCTCCAAAGGGTAAAGCAGGCCCTTCAGCCTCAGCAGGGTGCACAGAACATAAATTATCCAGAGAAATCCTGAAAGCTTTTGCTAACAGGGCGGGTGCTTTGTGTTGGTTGTTTCAATGCTCCCAGGAATATGAGATTGACAAGACCTTGGGCATCAAAGGGCCGGAGGACGTGGCCAAGATGGGGATTGAATCCTACAACAACCAGTGCAGAGGGATCGTGATGAGATACGCCAAGGAGTGGGAGGTGAGTGAGGGCACAGCCCATGTTCTGCTGGGTGTTTCTAAATGGATGTGTGCAGAAGTTTTTCAGGAAGGGTGAACTTCATCCTTCTGTTTGATTCTGAGCATAAATCTCATATCTTTAAGCTTCTGTGTGTTCCTCACTGGTGATTATGAAAGGGGAACACAAAGAGCACCATTGTGGCTCAGAACAGAGACTGCTCTGGTGTCAGAGGAAGGTGATTTGCAGGTTACCTGGAGCTCAAAGGGTCTAATGAGATACATTGAACAAATAATAGATACCTGGAGCGTTGTCTCTTTCTTTGTGCCTTCCCTTCTGTAGAAAATTGAAAGATCTGGCTTTGGTTTTCAAGTGGAACAATAAAGAAAAAGCACATTAACCTCCCTGCTTTTCTGCTCTCCCTTTCCCCAGTCATTTCATTGGCAGAGTGTGGGGAGTAGCTCGTGTTTTTGGAAGAACAGAAGTTCTAGCATCTGATTTTCTGTCACAATAGATGTGGGTAAACCCTCAGTCTTCCCAGAGAATATTTTGCATCCCATAAATTTAGGGAGAACATGGTTCTATGCAGACTCTTGTGGTTGGAGAGCTGTTTGAGGTAGATGGGTTAGATATTTTTTAAAGAAATGCGCAGTTGTTTTTTTCTAATTTAGAATAATATTCATCCTGTGCATAGAACCTGATGCTCCTTATTTTTGTCCTTAGCAGTGTGCCCAGAATAAAGTACATTTAGCCCAGAACTCTATTTGCTGTCAGTGGGATGTGTGTGTGAAGTGATGACTCTTTTTTTCCCTGGTTTTCTGGAGCTGAGGAGTGCCCAGGTGCTTTGCTGGCTGTGCCTCTGTTTTACAGTGCCAGCCTGCAGTAACAAGTGCCAAAGGAAGGATGGAAGAACAGGCCATATTTTTTCAGCCTTTGTGCCACAAGGCCTTCTTAAGCCAAAGAATTTTTATTTTTTTCCCCCTAATTTATAATCCTTGGCATTTTTTCATCCCTCTAGGACTTTTATGTATTTACATTTTGAGTCTAGATATGCTGATGGCCTCTGAAGAGTCTGTATCAAGGCATTCTTACATGCAATTTGAAGAACTGTAGTTCTTTAATATGCTTTCCAATAAATGTTTATCTTCACCAGCAGTTTTTTTCCTTTTTCTAGGCAGAACAGCCCTAATGATTTAGTTTTTCTTCCTGCAGAAGCTGTTCTACCTCATCACACTCCTCTGTATGTTTTCTAGTCCTGACATACTTCTTTTCATCAAAATAGCAGTTCCTTATTTGAGTACCACTTGCCTCTTGCTCCTGGGGAGCATTTTGAGGTTGTAGCCAGTATCTGGAGACACTAGAGCTGTATTTGGTAGAAGAGCTGTGGCTTGAGTCTTGGCAAGTGGCTGGATGAAAAGCACAGGGATTGTACATTTGAAAAAAAAAAAAATCTTTAGTCTAAGCTCTGAAATTTTGTATTTTAAAACCATTGTTAATGATTCTTTGTTGCTTCAGGAAATAAAAGTAACAAGATTCCTTCTGGTTCCTTGTGGTGGTTTAACCCCAGCTGGCAGCCAAGAAGCACACAGTCACTCACTCCCCCCTGGCTCAGAGGGGAAGAGAATTGGAAAAACAAGGAAAACTCTTGGGTGGAGATAAGAACAGCTTAATTGAAACAAAATAAAATATTATAACATTGCTGCTGATAATAATAATTGTAATGAAAAGGAGAGGGAGGAATAAAACCCAAAAAACCCAGGTGATGCCCAGTACAGTTGCTGACCCACTCCCAGCCTGTCTCTGCCCTGTGGTTGGGGGTTCCTGGCCAAGTCCCCCCAGTTTCTCTCCTGGGCACGACATTTTGGGCTGTGGAGTCTCCCTTTGGCCAGTTTGGACCAGCTGTCCTGGCTGTGTTCCCCCCCAGCTCCCGGTGCAGTTCCTCCCTGGCACAATGGGACACTGAGAATTCCTTGCTTGGAGTAAGCACTACTCAGCAACTAAACCAGGGGTGTGTTACCAACATTATTCCCACACTGTGAGGAGGGAAATTAACTCTATCCCAGCCAAACCCAGAACATTTTGTGTTTTGTTTTCCACAGTTGTTCCTTTGGACTTGCTGTGTCTTCAGAAGGTGGTGTTTTTGCAGTGCTGATCAGTCTTTTGCATGATGAATGGATTTTGTATCTTATTTTCTTCATAAATTCATTGATTTCCATGTATAGGTGTGTTTTTCCACACATAGATGTGTATTTTAGATTATTAATAAAAATAATGAAATTCGTTTAAAAATCTTTTGACTTGTAATGAATTCAAATGTATTGGAATAGTGCTAGGAGAGGAATTGCCAACATTCCTGTTACATACAGTGTTTATTTTCTGTCTGGAGTGACTAGCAAATGCTTGAGCCTTATGGAAAAAATATAAAAGGTTCCTTGACTGTGTAAGGTCTTTCAGTGCTGAGACCAAACAG
>NW_026990881.1:15000-36092 GCF_036250125.1 Pseudopipra pipra
TTAAAGACAGTTGTCAGCTCCACTGAGGGACAGAGCCCTGGGAGGAGGTACCAGGGAGTGTGAGGGGAGAGTTGGACCTCTGGAATCACACCCTGCCTTCCCTGAGCCAGGCCCAACAGGCACACAGGGCACATGGTGGGGAGGATTCCCTCTCCTCTCTCCATCTTACTGAACACATTGAGTAAAGGGATATGGAACAATGACAAGTTCCTGCCTGGAACAGCAGATGTGCCTGTTCTGGGGCTGCCTCACCCTCCCAAGTGCCTTTTGCAGTAGGTATGAGGCTCTGCAGTGCAGCTGAACAATGAGGATGATGATTCATGGAGCAGTGAGGTGTCACTGGGCTAAGGCAGTCTCTTCTCCCAGGGAACAAGCAATAGGACAAGAGGAAATGGTCTCAAGTTGCACCAGGGGAGGTTTAGATATTTTTTTTTTTTTTTTGTAATATTCTATCACTGTAGGGGTTGTTGAGCACTGGAAGAAGCTCCAAGAGAAGTGGCTGAGCCACCATCCCTGGAGGGATTTCAGATGTGTGGATGTGGCACTTGGGGACATGTGTTAGTGGTGGCCTGGGCAGTTAAGGGTGGACTCTGATCTTAAGGATCTTTTCCAACATAAACCATTCAGTGATTCTATGACTTGCACGGTGTGAAAGCACAGTAGAAACACTTCTTAAGTACTTCTGTACCTGAAGAAGGTACACTTGAGTCCTTTTGTGTAGTAAGAACTTTGTATCATGGCTGTGCACTGAAAACTGTGCTTTTACTGTGGAAACACAGCCAGTATGGGGCATCCTTTGGTGATGGGGCTTTTTGTTTGTTCCCTCCACTGAACTCATTTCATTGTTCCAGCTTTAGTTTTCCTTTTAGGGAGGTTATTAAGAGGGCACTTCCTCACCCTTTGGACTCGTAGTGCTGTCCTTGATTTTTTTTTTTTTTTTTGTAGCAACAGGCTCAGAGTGCCACTTCTAAGGCACCTGAAGAGGTTGTAGGTAGCTCCTGAAACAGGAACATTTGCCTTGGGTTGCCTGACTCCCTTTGTGTAGCTTTGGTTTTGTTCATGCTCCATGTTCTCCAGATAAGCTCTGTCAGTAAATTCAGTGCCTTAGCCCTTCTCAGTGAGAGGATGAATGGGGACACCCCACTGAGAGGACTGGGTTGGTGTAAAGGTCAGAGATTTTTTTCTCTTCTATGTAAGCAGTAAAACAGTTGTTTTTCCTGCATGTGGAGTTTATTCAGCACTGAACCAGAATGATTGCAGAACAAAAGCTCTCTGGGTCCTAATAGAAATCACCAAGACTTTTTGTGTATTCCATGACTCTATTCCCTAGAGTCTATAATTCATTCTCTGGAGAGATACTGGTCATAAGAAATCTGTTTTGTCCATTTTTCTACTAGCTACCTGCATTTTTTCCCCTTTCTTGTATTTTCTTGGTGCATTGAGTGCTGTAGTCCCCTTGTTGTCTTCTCACTGTTCCAGTCCCTGTTTTATCTTTTGAAGGAGGAATACACTGAACTCCTGTGGATGATCTTTGGGATAAGTCTAGCAACAGTTTTATATATTCAAATTTTCTCTTTACAGGTATTTTGCACTTTTGGCTTGATTCATAATCTTTCAGCTCACTGATCCAAAGATTACAGCTTGGAGTTTAGACCTGGAGCAGGATGATCTCATGTCCAGTGTTTTTTGAGTACTTTTTTGGTTTGTGGTTTGTTGTTTTGTTTTTTTTTTGTCCCCAAGCATCTGTTTTTGATGGTTGCTTCCTTTTTGATTTCATCTTGTCTTTAAAGTATTTTTCACTAGTCCCAGAAAAACCTTCTTCCTCAAAAACTCTGCTGCTTTTGGTGCTGTTAGGATGGAGCCAGCTTGCTGAGCTGTGTAGGTGACAGGGCTTCTTCCATAGGGAGGTGCTTGTGGATGGGTTTATTTGGGAAGTCTGTAGAGGCTATAAAATTGTCCTTTTATCTTGCTATTGAACTGATGTGAGGTGGCACAGCAATAATTTTGTTCATTTATCTGTAGGATATGTTGAAATCACACACCTCTACATCCAGCTGTCATCATGCTCTGCCCACCTCACTTTCAGTCTTTGTCAGTAACTGAGTTTACAGCTCCTGGGTGTTTTTCTTTAAAAAGGGAGAAAAGCACTTTAAGGTTTTGAAAATAATTGGTCGGTGTTAGTAAGGAGTACTTCAATTTTCTGAAAAGCTGAGAGTTCTCAAGCCTTTAGAAAACCCTTAGATACTGATCACTGCAAACAGAGCCAGCTGATCCCTTGGAGTCACCTGATCCCCCAGAGGAATGGCATTAATCACTTGTGAGGCTCTGAGATCAGATCTTTCCCTTTGATGTGAACACACCTGTTTGAGAAGTGCACCTTGCTTTGGCATCTGCTGGAGGAGACTGAGAGATATTGGATTTTGTGTGGGTTGCCAGGGCTGTTTTGAGTGTTGCACTGACTGATTCAGTATCTTCTGGAAGCAGAATCTCCCTCTGTAGGAGTTTTATTATGTCCATGTGGTGTTTGCCTGGTGTGTGTGTGACTTGGATGAACAAATATTGTAGCAAGGTTCAAGTTTCTTGGATGTTATTCCTGTGGAGAGAGGAGCTCAGTCTTGGAACCAGTTGCATCATCCCCTCCTGGCACTTCAGTAACAACAAACTGTTTCCAATTTGTGTCATTCCTTTTGGAAGTTAAACATTCCTTGCATCTTTTGGGGACCAGATTCTCTATCAACAAGAGGCTGAAATGTGCATCTTGAGTTCACCTTTCCCCAAAGTGCATTTTTCAGTAAAGAAGTGTGTCAGTGCTGCTCCCACAGCCAAGAGGATGCAATTAAATTTATTTACATTTGAGAAATTCAGCAGAATTAGAGGAATAGGGTTTGATTTCTCACTTCTGTGAGTAAACATTTTCTCTCTCACTAGAAAGGAGCTCTGTGGTTTCCTTAAGTTACTGTTTTTTTAGAAAGCACTGCAGTTTCAATTTTGAATTGCAAACCTGGTGCCTCTTTCTTGCAAAGTGCCAACATTTTGCAAACATAAGGGTTAAAACATGTTTTGATAGGTTATTGTCTAAAATATCATGTTCAATTTTTAAGCAAAATGTGACTCTTATTCTTAGAATCAGGTTCCTCTTTAGCAGGTGCTGTGTTTTAGGTGGGCAGTGCTGCAGGGAGCCCTTTGGGAATCATCTCCTGTGCAGGTCTGATGGTCAGAAGTTCTTTTGTTAAGGAAAGCAATTAGATGTTTTTTGAGATAACAGAACAGCTTTTTTTGTAATGATAATGAAGACCATGGCATCGGGCAGCAATCTGGCCTCAATCATAATTCTTTTATTCCATTGGAATGGCTTTCTGAGGGGAGAGGTTATAAGAGACTACAAATGAGTGTTAGTTGTGACCTGTGAGGAGCTCTGGAGAGGTTTGGAAGCCCATCCCTGCTCTGCAGAGCACAGCTGGAGCCCTCGGTTTGCAATGGGATGGGATTGCCACAGGAGGGAGATGCTGGCCTGGATTGGGAGCTTGGCAGCTCCATGAAGTGCTCACCTTTCCTGAACACCTCCCTGAGATTAGTTATATTTACAGCTGAATTAAGTATTCAGTGTTGCTCTGAGTAGTTGTCTTTGATGCTGTTAGTAGGCAGTGCTCTATAGAAAGTATAGTGGAGCTTTTTTCTATAGGTATTTTAGTCACTGTTTTTGAAAGGCAAATAGAACACCTTCGGTAGGAATGCTGTCACTTGTCACAGTGTGCATTAATTATGCTCTGAGGTGGTAAGCATACATTTTAACTTATTTCTTTAACTCCCACAAAGACTTCTGCAGTTAGCCAGCTCAAATATATATGCTCAAAGCTGATGAAACTGTGTTGAGATGATTTGTATGCTTTATATTTATGAAAGGTCAAGTTGATAAACTTAAAGTCTCAGTTATAAAATAGATGCCCTCACTGCTGTGTTCCAGAGTTGGGTGGGGGTCAGGCAGCCATAACTTGCCTGTGGGTGACGTTTCTTACTTGGACAAGGTGACTTTGGAGTTGTGTGTGTAAGGTCAGGCACCTTTGGAGTGCACAGCCCTGGGAGACCTCTGGGTTTGGCTCTTCTGTGGCAGAGGGTCTCTGAGGCCTTTTCCATCTCAGACTTCAGATTATGCAATTTTTCTGATGTTAGTGATGGCTTGAGGGGAATTTGGGGCTTTTACTGGAGGCCCGTGGATGGATCTGAGTGGATTGCACATCTTTCCCATAGAACAGGCTGTATTTTCTTCAGCTGCCCAATCTGCAGAGTGATAATTATTCTGATTAAGGCAGCGTGTGACTTCCATGTCAGCAAGCCAGGGCATGTCTTTTGATATTCTTATTTTAGGCTACAGATAAAATCAGTGCAATAGTCTACTTGTGTTTTTTGTTGAAGGTTATAATTTCAAACACAGGAGGCAAGACACTGACTGAAATACGGGTCCAGATTCTCAAGCACAAAATGACAGCCTGCAGAAAAAAGTGCTGCTTGCCAGGATGGGGTTGGTTGCTTAGCGATGAGCTTTTTATCTGCAAAGGGACCCAGAAAAGGGATCAGAGTGGTTTAAAAACATAGTTGGAATAAAGGAGCTTTTAAAGTCAGCAGAGTTTTAATGATTTGGATGGGGTTCTAAATGACAAGACTCTGCAGAAGTTCTGGTTTGTGAGTTGGGTTTGGTGTGATTATTTAAGGCTTGCCCTCTCCTGCCTTAGAGCCTGCAGGCTGTACCACTAAGTGTGCAAGTCAGTGAGACCTGATAAGCTGATAAATGTTGGTGATGCTTTAGTAAACCCTGCAGTATTAAAGTTTTGTCTGCCACGTGGACATTTGAGGAGTTGCTGTGTGAAGTATGTTTCTCTTCCAGCTTCTGTCCATCTTGAGCATTGCCTCAATTTGTCATATTGTAATATTAAGTGCTGCCTTCATTATTTTAAGGAAACATAAGGATCCAAATAAACCACAGGCTGTATTGAAGATTTCTTAAACAGAGTTAAATCTTAATGTGAGACTGTGATCTTGGAGAGGAACTGGGTCCAGAGGAGAACATTAAGTTGTGGGACCATAAAACTGAGTTCATTGTTTTTCATGGTTATCTGTGCCCCCCTGTGAAAAATGCTCTTCTGGTTGTCAAGATTTACTCAGGGTGGGTTGCAGGTGTCTTTGACCTGTATCTGCCTCTCTTCTGTAGCACTGGTTGCTGTAGTAGATGCTTAAGATTATGTGATAAGTGAGCAGCCATGTCACTACACATCTGTTCTTAAATTATAACTGATTTTAGCCTTGTTAATAGTTCAGATTTCAGGTAATCTTTGTGTTAAAGGAATCTGAGAAAGATTAGTCAGCAATGTGGATTTGTGTTTCATCTAAATACTGTGTGCTGTGCAGCCAGTGCATGGAATACCAAGCTTCTAGAATCAGCTAAAGCTAAAAATGTGCCAGAAATACAGTTGCAATTATCTCTTTCCTTTTGAGTTGCAAATACTGTCTTGAGTTGATGATTGATTGTTTAAAGAAGCTGTCATTTATAAGGAAACTGCAGCTAGAGCAGCGACCCCTTTTTTCAGTTTGTTTATTAAATGGGAAACACCAAGTGCTATTCCTTGTCCTTTGTGTCCCTCCAGGTGGGTTTTCAAGCAGCTGTATGACAAAGGACTGGTGTATAGAGGTGTTAAGGTCATGCCTTTCTCAACTGCCTGCAACACCCCACTGTCCAACTTTGAGTCCCATCAGAATTACAAGGTGAGTCAGTAAATGTGTGTGTTATGTGTTGTAATCATATCTCTCTATTGTGTTCAGTTTGGATTTGAAAAGCTTTAATACTGACTGCTTGGTAGTACCTAAGGATGTCATCACACTCCAAATTGGTAGTAAAAATCCAGGTAAATGGGTTAGTTTTTATCATGTTTTGCTGGATTTGTTTGGATCACTTGATCTGAGCCTTTTTGCCTGTTCTCCATTACAACTTAGAGATGTTTAAAGTACACACTTTGTTTTATTCTGGGAAATTACTCCCTCACTGGGCTCTCAGGGTGAGTATTACACTGTGTTGGGTTTTATGCTAAATTTTTAGAGGAGAGCTGCAGCTGTCCCTGTCTGTGCAGATCTGAAAAGAGGAGGGAGTTGAGATCTTCTGTGAGGGGATTAATAAGTGATGTCAAAGACTGTGTAGCAGTAGGATAATGGCTCTCTATTAATTTAGACTAGGAAATTCCAGGCAATGTTTTACCTAATGTAATGCATGATTTACTGGGATTTATAAAATGTTCCTTTAAAAGTGAATGACTAGATAAAGTAAGTGCAGCTTCTTGTTTGAAGTTACTCATGTTCATGTATGTGAAGGCACAACTTGTGTCTCGGTTGTCCAAATTTCATGTTAGTTTGTGGATAAAAGGTTTTGCATCTCTTCCAGTCCTGACCCAGGCCTCTGTATCCTTCTGTCATAAATCTTTCACTTCTATTGTTGCAGCAGAGAACTAGCACAGATTGTACATCTGGTTTCTTTTACATCTTGCCTAAAAACAAGGGCAGTGTGCTGGCCAAAAATAGTGTTTTTAAAACAAATGTTTAAATAGAGTTGTAGTACAATGCAGCCCACAGATAATGGAGCTTTCAGTATTGCTGAGGGGTATTTGTACTGAAGAATATAGGGTTTGTGATTTATGAAAGTGAGATTTGCAAAAATATCTTGGTATTTGTGACTGTCTGATAAATGAAGTAATTATTTTGCTTGTCCCTATTAACTGACATTTCATATGGGCTCAGATTAATGAGCTGTGGTTAGAACAAAGACTATTTTTTTTTTTTTTAATGTGTGTGCCCCTTTTCCTTAGAGCCAAAGCTCTTCTCTTTTCTTGAGTCTTAATGAAATATTTAGATGCTGTTTCTTACTCTAGAACCAGTAGAGTGTGTGGTGAGGGTGCTGCTCTGCCACTTCATGCAAAAATGATCCTTCTTGTCTGCTAGAAGTGGCGTTTGGGGGCTGAAATGCTGAGGGCCGTGAGCTGGCAGGGTTTGTTCTTGCTGAGCACAGTCTTTTTGGGGTGTAAGGCATCTGTTGGCTTTGGCACTGTGGAAATCAGCCTTTAGCTTCTGCTTAGTGATCCTCTGGGAATTTGGACATGGGTCAGCAGCAATAGGACACAAGAAACGTGTTTAGAAACAGTGAGGTGTCTAATGTACATTCGAGTAAAGCGTGTCAGAGCTTGTGTTACGTTTAACTGAAGAAGTGGTGTCTTAGGTAGATTTGTAACAGATAAAACACTATACAGTGCCCTTACCTGGCAGCCTGGATGCTATTTTTTTATGCTTTGCCCATTGTTTTCATCTGCCTGATCAACTCTGTGTTCAGAAGATGAAGTGAGTGGCCCTCAGTGCTGCTGAGCAGTCGGGGCTGTGCTGAGAGCTCGATCTTTGCCTGGTATTGAGCACAGTCCATGGGTTATGTAATATTTATGTTTTACTGTTGACTGCACCAGATGTTCACAGAAAATTCCCTCTGGAGCAGCCCTTAGCTCAGCCATAAATAGCTGCCTGTCCCATGATGCCATTAACTGTTCCATGATGCTGGATGGAAACCAGAGCTCCTCGCACGAGACGTGCTCAGGCGACAGGACCTCTTGCTGTGGGTAGGGCCTGTGTGCAGGGCACCCTCTTTCTGTTTGGCATTTAAAATGAACAGTGAAAATTTCACATTTGCAGGATTAGGCTTGCTCTTACAATCAGCTTTTCATAAGAGGTGAAATGTGAAGTGACTGAATAGGGTTGTACTCGGCTGAAAGAAAAACTTGTTTTCAGGGCATTGTTTTGACTCATTTGAAGGTGAAGTTTTATAGAGTAGCTGACAAAGGTCTCCTTCCCTGAGATTTCTTTTACTCCTAAATATTGATATACTCTTGTTTTTAAGTACCTCAGACTTTTTTCCCCCCTTGTTAACAACAATGAATCATTTTCTGTGATGTCTGTTCTTCCTAATCACTGACTGTAGAGGAAAATGTGGGAAAGGCTTTGTGTAGCAGTATCCAAGAAACTGCTGATTTTCTTGACACTTGAGATTGATTCTAAACTTTTTAAAAGGGATTATGAGAGGTACCTGAGGGAACTGGCACTCAGTTCTCTTGGGTGTTTTGGCAGCGAATTCCCAAAATCTCGCTGCTAGTCTTGAGTTTTTAACCCTGTAGCCTTGTTGGACTGTCAGTCTGCACTGGTGTAACAGAGGAGCTCTGACTGCTGCTCTCTTCTGGCATTCTGATGCTGCTACTTCACCTTCTCCCACTGCAGTGATGAATGAGGCCAGTTGCAGGACGGGTGTGGGTGGCTGGCAGTAGTAGTTAATATGTCTTAGATTTGCATTTTCTCACTAATACAGGCAGTCAGCCTTTTTTGCCTCCTTCTCTTTTTTACCCTTTGGCTTTATCTTGTTTTTCAGGATGTTCAAGACCCTTCAGTGACTGTGAGCTTCCCACTGGAAGAAGATGCCAATGTTTCTCTGGTTGCTTGGACCACTACTCCCTGGACCTTGCCCAGCAATTTGGCCCTTTGTGTTAATCCAGAACTGCAGTATGTAAAAGTGAGAGGCAAGTGTTAGCTCAAGGTGACATAGAATAAACACTTCTTCCTTCAGTGCCTGCCAATATGTACTTATGTTTTGTGTTGTGGACTGTTTTATGCTAAATTGGTAGCACTTTGGGGCTGAATCAGTGTTAGTTTGAAGGATGAGATTTATTTCATGTGTGGCTGATTTCTGACTGCTGTGCCCTTGTTATTTTACAGGCATTGTGAGGGCTGTTCCCTAAAAAATACTGATAGGTGGAATAAAGAATAAGAGAGACAGGGAAGTGTGACTGGATGTCCAAAGCTTTTTTTCTCTCTTCCTTTCTTGGGGCTCAGACTCATGAACAACTTGCTGCTCTGTGGCAGCTGAGTTGCAGTAACTGAACATCTCTGTACTCTTTACCCATAACAGACCCAAGATGGCACATCCTGGTCTCTTGAAATTGCAGTTGTCTTTAATGATACCATCATCTACAAACACACCTCCCTTTTTTTTTAATTTAAATAAAATACTAGGTAGGAATTTCCAGTTCCAACATAACCATGTATATCTAGTGTGTGCCTAAGGTGATATTAAACATGAAGTTGTGCAGGCCTTTACAGTAAACTCCATGTGTTTGGATTTTCTTTCTTCTAAGAGAACTAAATATATGTCAGTTTTCAAAGGTTTTAACGTAACTTTGGTCATCTTACAAAGAATTGCTGAGTAGTTTCAGAAATAGCACCAGCACCTGCCTGAGATGCTGAGTTCTTGGGTTTAGATGTCTGTGGCCACTGCTGTGGGACAGTGACCCTGATTGAGTTGGCAGGGTAGCAGTCTGAATAAAATTTGTCACTGAAGTTAAAAAATCAGGGTTTTTTTTTTTGAGTAGAAAATGAGTATCTTTTACAAAATTTAATTTTTTTTTTGTCATTTACTTCCTCTGTAAAGAAATCCAATCATGTAATTAACTGGAAGAGCAGATCTCAGAAAGGCAGTATGGAATGCAATTGTTACACCCAATGTCCACTTAATAATATTGATTTTATGTAGTAATTGTCCATCTTGCAGTTGTTTCCCTCTGTTTCAGTTGCAAATATTGGAACTTTTCAATTGCTCTTTTGTTTGGCTCAATGATAGTAGACAAGATGGGGTATTTCTGTCTCTGGAACAGCAAAACAAAAAAAGCCAGTGGACTGGCTTTCATCCTGTGGCTTCTGTTTAAACCTGACTCTTGGAAAGTGCTCCTTAAAGTCACTGAATGGGGAAGGAGCATCTGGAAAGTCATGGTTGATCAGCAGGATTATTGTGGGCAATTTTATAGCTACACTGACACCATCTTGCATATATTGAAAGGTTTCATAATGGTGCAAATGAGGGGATTAAATCAAGATCTGTGTAACTCTTTGTTTTATTTTATATTCTAGATAATGCCACGGGGAAGTTTTATGTTCTGATGGAATCCAGGCTGATAGCACTGTACAAATCTGACAGTGAATATGAGATACTTGACAGGCAAGTCCATAAACTATTACACTTGCTAACTTGCAGTGTTTTCCTAGATCAAAAGTGAAACATTTCAAGAAGATGGATTTCCCTGCATGTGTGTTTCTTGCAAAAATCTATAAGAGATTGAAATTTACTGGCACAAATAGTTTTGTGTGTGAAGCTACAAACAGGATAAAAGTTTCCTTGGCTCTCTTTGACAAAATACATATATTGGCTTCTCTTAAACCTTTTGCATAAAACATCACCCTGTTAAAGAGGTAAAATACAACTTATATTCATTGGCTCTCTTTATTCAGTCCTATGCAGTAGGCAAACAAACAAACCCCAGCAAAACCCCACACAACACAAAACCACAATAAGAAAGAATTGTAGACTAGAAAATTTTGAGAATAACACCATTTCTTCACTGGCATTAGCTATTTTTACCTTTATCTTTATCTTTTTTTTTTATGAAGCAATTGAAAGCTTTACATTTAAAAAAGGAGGTTATGTCTTACTTCAGCTAAAGAATTGCATGTGGTCCTTGAATTAGGGAAATAAAGAGCTGGAATGTTTAAGATGTTTCCTACTCTGATGGCTTATATTGTGATAGTTGAATAATTATTATTTTATAATTCTGCATTGATTTCTCTCACCCCAACTGAATGCTCTTGCTCTCTCACTTACTCTGTAACAATTTAAGCTGTACTCAGTTTATAAAGATGATTTTCAGTGCTCTCATTCTTCAGGATTGGCTGAACTTCCCATCTCCACAGTTTTTTTTTCTCCCTTCTGAGTCATCAGTAAAACCATTGAATAATGTCAGTGTTATGATAATCCTACCAGGATACCACTGGAAGTTTTCTTTTGGTCTGATACTGAATTAACAACTTTTTCTTTTGAAGTGGTGATGTATCCACCAGTTCAGGTGTTTGTGTGTGTCAGAATGAGATTTCAAAATGTCAAAACTCTTACTAACATTCAGATTTAAATCTTATTTGCTTGCCTACTATTTAGGGTGGTTAGTCTGCCTAAGAAAATTTGGTTTGTTCTGGCTTATTCTTGACAAGTTCATATTGTGTGTTTTTTAGCACTTCAGTTTTTAATCACCTAAAGTTGAAGGTGGTTGTTGGTCTGCCTGGTTTTTAGGTCCATTAGTACTGCAATTCGATCATGAAATAGAGGGATTGTATTCTTTTCCAGGCTTTTGAAGCCTCTTTAGGGTGTCTAAAGACTGAGCCTTCTACCAAACCCAGTCTTTTTTCTTAAATGCTTTTTAATGCATTTCCTTTAGACTTAACAAAAAAACCAAACCAAAACAAAAAACCCCCAAAACGAACAAACAAACAAAACCAAAAAAGGGCAAGCTGGTTGTATTAAATTTGTTGATCTGTTGTCTTCTGATTCCAAATCATTCTTTTAATGGAATGCAACCAATTTACCTTCGATCTGGTTGCACTCATTCTGTATCCAGGAAAGCACTGAATAATTTTGGCCTTTTTTGGTGTGGTATTTTTGTCAGAACTGTGAAGAACCTGCTCTCTGAGGCAATCAGACACATTTCAGATGTTGTTGCTTGTGTCTCTGGTTAGCTGTGTTTCTAACACACTCTCTCCAGTCTTTGATTATTTTTTAAACATGTCATTTTTTTTACTTCTGCCTTTCCAAAAGGCTCCTGGCAATTTTTATTCTCCTTGCAGAGCAGAATATTTTTCTTCTTTCTGTATTAGCGCTACAGTCTTCTTAAGCTGATTTTTTTCCCCCCTCTCTTTGTTATGTAATAAATTAGTTCTCTCAAATGTGACTTGTGAGACAATTAAGAGGTAGCTGGTAGTTGATTGGATCTTTGAAAGATTTACATCTATGAGTATATAAATTCATGGAAATGAACTTTCCCATTTCTACTTTGAACTTTTTGCTTTCTTTAACTCACTTCTAAATTCTCAAGCAGTTGGGCCCTTGAGGGAGAAATTCATGCAACTGCACCAAGTGCCAGGCTGAGGTCAGGGAATGATCTGATAGAAAATGTTGTGTTAGAAATAATCTGAACTTCCTGAGTGCTCTCAGACTTCCCACCCTCCCTCAGGCCTGACTTTGCTCTCCCTTTTCCTCCCAGGCTTTAGGGTGGGAATTTATTTCCCTGTTTCACTGATGAGGTGGCTTCCACCTTGATCAGGATACTTTCAACTGCTTTGCACAAATGGATTGGTCTGGGTGTATTACTCCAGTTTTGGCCAGGGAGTGGCTTGTTTTATTTAGCAGGGGTAGATATGAAATGAGTCTTATTAGTATAACTTAGGTCACAAGAAGGCAGCACTGTATAAATCTTCAGCTTGAAGTCCAGGACTTCAATAAACAAAATGAAAAGCAGGACTGTGATCCACAACCTTTACCTTTCACTGACTTTCTGTGAAATAAGAATTTAACTGCCCTTTTTTTTTTGTTTTTGTTTTTTAAGCCAGTTCTAGTGCTTCACATTCTGCATCTGAGCATTCCCATATCTGTGTGGCTGAGCACTGGGATGCTTTTCCCTCATCTGATCCCGATTAAGCACCTCAAACATTCCTAAGGCTGTTTGCAATATAAAATATATAAACCATCTGCAGAGCTGTGGCTTAAAATAGAGGTCTCCCCTCTTCCTAGAGGATATTGTGTGTGCTGAGCTGAGGAGTCATGCTCTTTAACTTGGCATTAGAGACTGCTGGAGGTGCTTTCTGTGCCATGAAACAGCTTTGAAGAGTTCCCTGCTTTGAAGTAGTCGAGTGTTTTATGGTTTGACCATTGTTTGGGAAGTTATAGATCAAGAGTATAGGGAAGGACCACAGCTGTGACACTTAGTTATCCCATCTGTTAGATTAAGTTATGTTTTAGGTAGATTCTTTTTTCCCCAAATTGGACAATGTAAGTGCTTTCAGGAGAGTTCTGAGCTGTGAATCCCAGCCTCATCACTGTCTTTGCCAGCTGTTGTCAGGAGCCTGAAGGGAGCCACATCTCCAGGCTCTGTCTATGTCTTACAGTTCTTGTCTGGCTCAGTTGGTCCCTCAGTTGTCCCTGTCTGTGTTGGATCATTCTCTGAGATGCCCATGGAGAGTTTGGATGCCCAGTTTTAGCCTAAGGAATGAGGCATCTGAGCTTTAAAGACTGCAGTACCCTGTTTCACAACCTTCTGTGCACATCCCCTCAGCTGCTTTGGGGCAGGGCTTGTTCAGTTCTGTTGGACGTGCTGGGCTGAAGAGCTTCATTCTTATGAATACTGTGTTTCATCCAGAGGCTTCTTGCCCAGCTTTACCAGAAAAAAAAATTGTCATTAATGCTTAATTCATCTATTAATTTACATTGACTGCTTGATTGAAGATCCATCAGATAGAAGTGTACCTGATGATTATTAGCAGAGATGCATTGAGAGACACTGGTTTTTTTGTCCAAGTCCAAATTGCCAAAGTGGCATAGAAAAGGGAAGCAAATATTGAGGGAATACTTTTTCTTCACTTTATGAAATCAAATTCTCTCAGGGATGGGGAAAAAGTAAATAGGAAAAAAGCAATTTTCGAGTTGTTAATTTGTTTTCGTGTAAATCTTTTCCCTCAGGTTTCCTGGTATTGCTCTTAAAGGCAAGAAATATAAACCACTCTTTGAATATTTTATTCAGGTAAGATGAACAAGTTTGGTGTTTGTTACAGGATGCAAAGATAAAAATAAAACCTATTCTCAGTATTCCTTGTTTATATAAAGAAATCCTGTGTCCTAATAACAAACTCCAGGTTTTACTGAAGTACTTTAAATCCTAGTTAAAGGCTGAAAAACAGAATGCTTTTTTCTGTATTTTTTTCCTTTAAGTTTTAAATACACCTAAGTAAGAATTCAGTGATAAATAGAAGTTTGATTTCAGATTGCATAGAAGCTTTCAATACAAATTAATAAATAGGTAGTATTCTCTCAGCTTCTCATCTGTTGAGCTGCTCTTGTCAACCTATTGAGTCCACAAGTTTGGTCTTCACAAGAAAATGACTTTGGCTGTGAATAAGTCATAGACATGTCATGGTTTCATTGTAGAGTTAAAAGCCTTTGCTGGAAAACCTACTGATAGATCAGATTTATATGGATACAGCATTTAAACACTGCATTAAGTCTGGTGTGGTTAATGGTGCTACAGATAGTAGAATATGTAGCAATAGGAGAGGGGGTAGAGAATTTTTATATTTTTTTTTAAACAATCTGATTAAAAATGGATTCAGCTTTTCCAAGAGAAGAAGTGGCTTTCCAGCACTGCTGGCCAAGCAGCTGGTAACTCCTGGAAGGGATTTGGTCACTTGTGACACCATCTGTCCTGAAGCGTGTGCAGGAGTCAGGGTGAGAAAACCTCTGTGGGGAGCAGGGTCTGATACCTCCAGTGAAAAGTCAAACACAGCTGAATCTGAAAAATTGCACTGTGGATGTAAAGGTTTGGAGTGGACACATTTTGTGAGTCCTGCTGGACTTGTAAGGAGCAGATGGGCATCTTAGCATTTTTTATTTTTTATTTTTTATTTAGAACTGAGGTCTTATCTCAAAATATTTCTCCTCAGAACAAGCCAAATCTAATATTTTGTAGCGTGTTTGGTTCAGCTGTGACTGCAGTAATGTTTTTTTACTATTTTTGGATTAAGGAATAGAAAATAGCTCTTTATTTTTCATTAGCTATGTCCTGAGCACACTGAAAATTGTCAAATCTTTTCTTGGCAGTTTTTTCTGGGTATTCTTTTATTTTTATTTGATATTTACCACCCTCTTATTCTGTGAGGGAAATAAGGAAAATGTGTAAGAGCAAATTATAAGACTGTAGACTATAAGAGCAAACTTCTTTTTTTTTAAAAGTTAAGAGGTATAGTGGGCATAAAAAATGCAAGGAGCATCCTGCACCTTTCCTGGTTGTATCCTCAAGTTCAGGAGTGTATTGTTCACAGTCTGTTAAGCACAGAAGTGTGTGAAGATCTGTGGCTTGAAGAGTAATTGACTTTAAGGCCTTCTAGAGAGGTGTTGGATTTAATCACATTTGACACTGTTCAAATGGAGGATGCAGCCTGGCTGGCTGGGCTATAGGAAATCGTTAAATGTCAGCAATGTCACATTTTACTGTGTCACTTATTTTCAGTGCAGCTCTTTGGTCTTATGTGTGGCTTGTGGCTCTTTGGGGTTCTTAAGAATTCTGTTTTGCTGTGTATGTATGTATGTGTGTGTGTATATATATATGGAAACCATCTTTTTGTGTTACAGTGCAAAGATAAAGGTGCCTTTTCTGTGGTGGTGGATGGTTATGTGAAGGAGGAGGAAGGCACAGGTGTTGTACATCAGGCTCCTTATTTTGGTGCTGTGAGTATGAACTGCAATTAACACAACTGCCATGTTAATTTTGTTCCACACACATACCTTGGCTTTCCAGCTCCTGGGGACTGTCTGTCAGGGTGATTGATGTTAAACAGTCTTCACATTTGCTCCTTACAAATGTAAGAAAGCCATGTAGCACTGTATTCTAAGGAGCTCTTCTGGGGAGGCTTTTGTGTCCCTTGATTTTGGTTATTGTTGTGGGGTGTGAACTCACCCTTGTATCTTCTGAGTGTCACTGATCTCAGCTTTTCCCAAAGTCTAAAGTTAGAGCTTGGAGAAGGACTGAACTGTGGCACTGATGGTCCAAACTGGCTTTGCTAAGTGGTAATTTAGGATGGTAACAGCAGTTCTGCTCAGCACACTGCCCCTCTTCAGCGTTTCAATGTCATTACTCGCTGGGCTTTTAGAGAATGAGAAAATGATTTCACTGCTTTTGTCCTGAGACTTCATCCCTTGGCGTGAAAGGATTTGGTTGCACTCCGTTCTTTTTTTTTCTGCCTTTATTGTCCTTTCCCTCAGTCTGTTCTTTTCAAGGTTGAGAGGAATAATTTTTCATGGATTTAATCATTCCAGTTTTTAGACACATGAATTAAATGCACTACTTTAGGCTTATTGTCCTTTTTGTATCATGTCCTGTCTTCAGCCATTATCCAAAGATGCCCTCAAAAAACTTGCAGTAGAGCTGCCAGTGCCTAGCAATTACCAATGCTTGGACCATGAGCTCTCTCATAATTTCCAGAAGCTGTTGGCATTAGGAACAGACCTCTTTGTATTCATGTGAAATAGCCCATCCTTTTCCATCCTTTTCCCCCTGCATTTTTCTGAAGGGTACATCCATTGTGGTGGTGTTTCCCTTGTCAAGATGAACACTGATATGAAAAGATGTGCCAGCTTAATATAGCTGTGAATAAAGGAAATTAGACTGGGCTATGTTAGCAGTTATAAAGAAATTAATGGTAACTGGGGAAGTGTCTTAGGGAGTGTAAAGCCTATCCCACTGCTGATTGTCAGACTGCCCTATAGCCAAACCTTGGATTTGCCAGAGGGTGAGGGAGCAGACATGGTTTTGAGTCAGGAGCTCTTGCTGTAGGAGGTGAAGGAAGGGAAGAAGCTGCCAGTAGAGCCAGAGCTCTGGAAGAACCTTTCCCTTGGCTGCTCTGTTGGTGGTTTGTGTGTTTGCACAATACAGTGAAGTTGTTGGAAAGGATGACTGTCCAGTCAGAGCAAGGATTATCTGCACTCTTTTATTTGTTTTTGTTATAAGCCCACTGAGATTTTTAAACAGAGGGGAAAAAAACCCTTTTCTCTCTCTCTCTTCCTCTCTCTCCTTCCCTCTCCCTCTCTCTCTCTTTGAAAGTTAGCAATTACTTTTAAAACCTTTTCATTAAAATAACATGAAAGGCTCACAGAGGGTCCTGGTTTGGGTGCAGTAATTCAGTGTACAGTAGGCTCTGTGTAGAATAGAGTGTTACAGAGTTGGCATTTTATGTTGGCCTTTAGACAAGCTCAGATGAAAGGGACATAGTTCATGATGGCACACAGGACTGTCTTCCTGATTAATTGGCTTCTCTGCACCTTCCTGTGCTGTTGTGCTGAAGGTGAATAGGAAAGGGGTAAGTGGAGCAGGAGGAAAGGGTCAGAGGAGAAGAAATAGAGCACAGTCCTTCACAGGAAGCCTCATAGCTTGTCTCTATTCCTTTCCATCATCACTATAAATAAGTCTCTTTGATAAATGGAGATGGAAAGTAAGTTGGTTTTTTTTTCTTTAATCCTACTTACTGACTCATGTTCTGTATTGCTGATAGCTTAGAAATGTATCCTTCTCCAACAAAATAAAAAGTAAAAATTCACCTTCATTTAGTTCCAGGATATGTAGTTTCATTGCCTGGTGTGATGCATTTGCCAAATACAAGCTGCCACACAATATCAGAACACTCTATTATTTCAGCTCAAAAGGCATCAAAATTAAAGCTCCCAGAACAAGACAAACCTGTATTAAAAACTCGGTAAACTCATTGTACCTCCAGATTAACATGACACTAAAATTCAGCTGCTCGGGTATTTCATCACAGGTGGATGTACCTGCAGTCAGCTAAAAAAGCTTCGGTACCATTTTAATTCACACACAGATTTTTAATTTGCAATACTTCTAGTGTGTGTTCAGACTGAGTCACACAATTTTCATAGATCTGCTACTGATGCACTTTTAGTGCACTGCAGAAGTGTGCCTGTTTTTTGTTGAGGTGCTGAAGGTGAACCTTTTGACTTCACATTTTTGTTGTTTTGTTAAAATTTCAGATGGAAAAGATTTTGATTTCTCATCAGTGAGCTGTTTAATAGCTTCTACTTCATTCATTTTGTGTATTACAACTTTTGTATGTAATCTTTTGAGAGATTTAATCATGGCAGGGGTACAAAAGTGAACACTATGACTTCTATCCTGGAAAGAATTGATATTTGTTTTAGCTTTTATTTGAGTTCATCACTTGTGGGTTTCTGTATGTGTTGTGGTTACTGAAGCAGATCTTCATTAAATCAAGTGGCAGGTCAATCTGAAGAACTTTTCCATTCAAGCTCTTCAAAAGAAAGGAACTCACTGTAGAAAGCCATAATAACAAAGCCCTTTCCCTATCATTGGGTGCACCAGTGATGCAAATGGAACTGAGGCACCTCTTGGCTGGGGTCCTGTGAGGTGGCAGCTTTGTTTTGATGCCTGGGCAGGGTTGTGAGCGTGCCAGGCTTTGTGGTCTGTGCTGGCTGCTTGCTCAGAGTCTCTAACAATGACGTGTGCTCTGTCATCTGGCCTGTATTTGCAGCCCTGCTTGCAGAACCTCAGCAGTGACAGCTGAGGGAAGGGCTTAGCTCAGCTCTGTCTGAAGGGGCTGGGTGATCAAGGGGAGGCTGAATAATGGGGATGGCTGAATAAAGCTGCTGGAGAGGGGGGAGAGGCTGTGCTCTGGTGTAAAGGAGTGCTGCAGCTGAAGGGCTTGGTTGTTTCTGTGTGTAATGCCTTGGTGCATCAATGGACCAACTTCCCTGTCTCTGTGTATGAGTTTCATCTGTAAGAGCAGCATCTGGCAGATCTGGCTTGAGAGAGGTGGTGGCCACAGGGACTAGTGGGTGGGGTGGGAGGTACAGGGTGAGGGCCACTGAAGGGGTCTGGAAGCCCTGCCCTGGCACTCAGAGCTGGCTCCTCACCTGTGTTGGTTTGATCTGGGCAATTCAGGGAGCTGTGGAGCACTGGGCTGTTGAATCCTTATTCACACACTTGCTGCTGGTGTGGTTTCCTTGACCAAGGTGCACAGGTTGCTTTAGAGGGCAACTCCTGGGAAAGAGCTGCTGTGTTCAGTGCCAGGTAAATGAGCTGCCAGCACAGAGCAGGGAACAGTGCAGCTGCTGCCACACTGCAGCTTCTGTTTGACACTGCACAGACCTTCAGGGTTTGGCCCTGGAGTCTGTGGTTTCCTTTATTTTGTCAGAAAAATGATAGAGGAACCTCTGAGACTCCAGAAAGCCTGGATGCAGCTTAGGCAGGGCCTTCTCATTTGAGGAAAATGAAGTGATTTGAGGGGTGTGTTGGTCTGCAGCTGTTCCCTATTCCCTTCCCCTCCCACTCCCAATAATGTTCTCTTGCCTTAGGGTGAGAAATTGGGTCATCTGGGTGATAATTGGTTAAGATGTGGATTTACTGTGACTTCAGACTTTAAGTTAAAATCTGAACCTTTCTGTCCCGCTACTAATTTTGTTTTAATCTTTTCTACGATACCATTGTTGTTTAATGATGTTCAGGAAAGTCTGGAGTGACCCTCTTTTTTTTTTTTTTTTTTTCTTTTCTTTCCATATTTTTTTTTTTTTTTACTTCTTACTTGTACAGGAAATTAAAAATTTAAATGGAGACTGGCCAGGAAAAAAACCAACGATGTCCATGTGTGGTTCTTGGTCAGTAGCTTTGCCTATGGGCCAACAAAGTTTGAGAAACACAGATTTAAAGGCTTTGGATCTTTAAGACGTTCAGAAAATGGGATTTCTTACGTGAAGTGCCAGAATTAGATTGATTAAAACAACCTGCCTTCTGAAAAATGCTGTGTAGGCTGGTGAGCTGAACAGGGCTCTGGCTGGCACAGAGGATGATGTAGTGGTTGGCAGGTTCTTTGCTATGCAGTGGGAGCCTGAACCTGTTCACTGCATGTGTGTGTGTATTTACACACATAAAATACATGTGTGTGTGTATATCTGCATTTATGTACCTAAAAAACCATGCACGTATCCCCTCTACTAGGTGAGAGACCCTAGAGTCTGAAGAAATCATAGTTTTTCTGATGAATAAAACTACAATCCTACAGAATCTTTTCCTTGCACATTTGGGATTAGTGAGGGCTGAGTGTTTTGCTGTTCTTGCCCAGTCATCACGTTTTCTATTCAATATTTAAATTCTTGTTTTGGGAAGGGATATTTTAACCAGTGCTTTGTGTTCCTACAACTTGCTGCTTGTCTCTTGTAGGATGATTACAGAGTCTGCATGGATTTTAATATCATTCAGAAAGATTCTGTGCCCGTGTGCCCTGTTGATGCATCTGGCTGCTTCACAGCAGAAGTGGCTGACTTTGCTGGGCAGTATGTGAAGGTCAGTGGTCTTGGAGAAAGTAAATTACCTCTTTATTCAAGATAAATTTTATGTCTAGTAGAAATGTTCTTGTCTTTCTCTGAGTAGGTTTGTCTGCAGTGTGGGCCTGGTATGTGGATAAATTAAAATGTGTTTTAACGTTTGCAGCAAGGTTGGATTTGTTTATTACAGTAGCTGAGAAATAAAGAATTTGAAGTGTAAGTAATGTTGTGTATCTGTGGTGAGAGGGGAAAGGTGTATCTCCTGTTTGCATCCACTGCAGAAAGAGCCTCACACTTGCCTTCTTCCTTTTGGAAATGTCATGCACACAGTCTGTAGGCACATGTACCTCCCTCACCTCTGGATGACTCTGAATTCACACATGTCATCATTCAGTTTTTACCAACCAGTTAATGTTACATGACCTGTTAGAAGAGAGAAATCCAGTCATTTTCCCCTCTTGTGGGATGTGTTGCAATGTGAATTTTCTTGCCAATAGATGCCAGAGAATCCACGTAAAAGCAACCCACGTGAGCTCCAGATTGCTGCAACTACAAATCCCTAGCAGGGAGTGCCTCTTAAATTCCAGGTCCTAAGAAAATAATTTGGTTTTAGCCCTGCTGTTACAGTTTGATAGCAAAAGCATGTTCCTGTAAACACAATTTACTTGAAAAAGACTTAAAAAATTTTGTGTTGCATTTGAACTTAATCAACTCTCGGTGCTTCCTGCTATATATTAAGGCAAGTAGAACACTGGAGGCTCCACGTTTGGTTTCTTGCTGGTAGAAATCTGAACATAAGGCTCTTGGAAAATATTCTTATGATGCTGAATTTTTACCTTATGGATATTGCTGTATCATAAATCTGTGTGTATTTTCCCCCCCTTAATGTCATGTTGTTTGTTCAGTAGATGATCTTAAACTATTAATATACACCTTTCACTTCCAGCTTAACATGTAAACCCTGGTTAGTTAGTGAGGTATTTATTATAAATAAATATACATTATCAACCTCTGAAATTCAGTCACATTAGAGGAATGTGGTGTAGGGAAGTTTAAGTATTATGTAAGAAGCACTATGTGACTTCCA
>NW_026990882.1:0-36090 GCF_036250125.1 Pseudopipra pipra
TGGCCGGCAATGGCAGGGCGGGGCTGACCAAAGGGGGGACAGCAGCCCTGTTTCCCGGGACAGAAAGCTTGTGAGGTTTGGCTTTCAGGTGCAGTGTGTGGCGCAGCCTGGGGTGTCCGTGAGCAGGCAGGGCTTTCTCTGGTGGCACCTTTTCCCTGCGAGGAATCCTCATTTGGATCGGGTTTGGATCGGATGGCCGGCAGTGGTGGGCGGCGGTGACCAAAGGGGGGACAGCAGCCCTGTTTCCCGGGACAGAAAGCTTGTGAGGTTTGGCTTTCAGGTGCAGTGTGTGGCACAGCCTGGGCCCTCTGTGGGCAGGCAGGGCTTTCTGTGCTGGCACCTTTTCCCTGCGAGGAATCCTCCTTTGGATCGGGTTTGGATCGGGTGGCCGGCAGTGGTGGGCGGGGCTGACCAAGGTGGGGGACAGCAGCCCTGTTTCCCGGGACAGAAAGCCTGTGAGGTTTGGCTTTCAGGTGCAGTGTGTGGCACAGCCTGGGGACTCTGTGGGCAGGCAGGGCTTTCTGTGCTGGCACCTTTTCCCTGCGAGGAATCCTCATTTGGATCGGGTTTTGGGGGGGCTGCTCAAATGGCGGGGCGGGGCTGACCAAAGGGGGGACAGCAGCCCTGTTTCCCGGGACAGAAAGCTTGTGAGGTTTGGCTTTCAGGTGCAGTGTGTGACGCAGCCTGGGGTGTCCGTGAACAGGCAGGGCTTTCTGTGCTGGCACCTTTTCCCTGCGAGGAATCCTCATTTGGATCGGGTTTTGGGGGGGCTGCTAAAATGGCGGGGCGGGGCTGACCAAAGGGGGGACAGCAGCCCTTTTTCCCGGGACAGAAAGCTTGTGAGGTTTGGCTTTCAGGTGCAGTGTGTGGCGCAGCCTGGGGTGTCCGTGGGCAGGCAGGGCTTTCTGTGCTGGCACCTTTTCCCTGCGAGGAATCCTCATTTGGATCGGGTTTGGATCGGATGGCCGGCAGTGGTGGGCGGGGGTGACCAAAGGGGGGACAGCAGCCCTGTTTCCCGGGACAGAAAGCTTGTGAGGTTTGGCTTTCAGGTGCAGTGTGTGGCGCAGCCTGGGCACACTGTGGGCAGGCAGGGCTTTCTGTGCTGGCACCTGTTCCCTGCGAGGAATTCTCATTTGGATCGAGTTTTGGGGGGGCTGCTAAAATGGCGGGGCGGGGCTGACCAAAGGGGGGACAGCAGCCCTGTTTCCCGGGACAGAAAGCTTGTGAGGTTTGGCTTTCAGGTGCAGTGTGTGGCGCAGCCTGGGGTGTCCGTCGGCAGGCAGGGCTTTCTGTGCTGGCACCTTTTCCCTGCGAGGAATCCTCCTTTGGATCGGGTTTGGATCGGGTGGCCGGCAGTGGTGGGCGGGGCTGACCAAGGTGGGGGACAGCAGCCCTGTTTCCCGGGGCAGAAAGCTTGTGAGGTTTGGCTTTCAGGTGCAGTGTGTGGCGCAGCCTGGGGTGTCCGTGGGCAGGCAGGGCTTTCTGTGCTGGCACCTTTTCCCTGCGAGGAATCCTCATTTGGATCGGGTTTTGGGGGGGCTGCTAAAATGGCGGGGCGGGGCTGACCGAAGGGGGGACAGCAGCCCTGTTTCCCGGGACAGAAAGCTTCTGAGGTTTGGCTTTCAGGTGCAGTGTGTGGCGCAGCCTGGGGTGTCCGTGAACAGGCAGGGCTTTCTGTGCTGGCACCTTTTCCCTGCGAGGAATCCTCGTTTGGATCGGATGGCCGGCAGTGGTGGGCGGGGCTGACCAAAGGGGGGACAGCAGCCCTGTTTACCGGGACAGAAAGCTTGTGAGGTTTGGCTTTCAGGTGCAGTGTGTGGCACAGCCTGGGGTGTCCGTGGGCAGGCAGGGCTTTCTGTGCTGGCACCTTTTCCCTGCGAGGAATCCTCATTTGGATCGGGTTTTGGGGGGGCTGCTAAAATGGCGGGGCGGGGCTGACCGAAGGAGGGAAAGCAGCCCTGTTTCCCGGGACAGAAAGCTTGTGAGGTTTGGCTTTCAGGTGCAGTGTGTGGCACAGCCTGGGCACTCTGTGGGCAGGCAGGGCTTTCTGTGCTGGCACCTTTTCCCTGCGAGGAATCCTCATTTGGATCGGGTTTGGATCGGGTGGCCGGCAATGGCAGGGCGGGGCTGACCAAAGGGGGGACAGCAGCCCTGTTTCCCGGGACAGAAAGCTTGTGAGGTTTGGCTTTCAGGTGCAGTGTGTGGCGCAGCCTGGGGTGTCCGTGAGCAGGCAGGGCTTTCTCTGGTGGCACCTTTTCCCTGCGAGGAATCCTCATTTGGATCGGGTTTGGATCGGATGGCCGGCAGTGGTGGGCGGCGGTGACCAAAGGGGGGACAGCAGCCCTGTTTCCCGGGACAGAAAGCTTGTGAGGTTTGGCTTTCAGGTGCAGTGTGTGGCACAGCCTGGGCCCTCTGTGGGCAGGCAGGGCTTTCTGTGCTGGCACCTTTTCCCTGCGAGGAATCCTCCTTTGGATCGGGTTTGGATCGGGTGGCCGGCAGTGGTGGGCGGGGCTGACCAAGGTGGGGGACAGCAGCCCTGTTTCCCGGGACAGAAAGCCTGTGAGGTTTGGCTTTCAGGTGCAGTGTGTGGCACAGCCTGGGGACTCTGTGGGCAGGCAGGGCTTTCTGTGCTGGCACCTTTTCCCTGCGAGGAATCCTCATTTGGATCGGGTTTTGGGGGGGCTGCTCAAATGGCGGGGCGGGGCTGACCAAAGGGGGGACAGCAGCCCTGTTTCCCGGGACAGAAAGCTTGTGAGGTTTGGCTTTCAGGTGCAGTGTGTGACGCAGCCTGGGGTGTCCGTGAACAGGCAGGGCTTTCTGTGCTGGCACCTTTTCCCTGCGAGGAATCCTCATTTGGATCGGGTTTTGGGGGGGCTGCTAAAATGGCGGGGCGGGGCTGACCAAAGGGGGGACAGCAGCCCTTTTTCCCGGGACAGAAAGCTTGTGAGGTTTGGCTTTCAGATGCAGTGTGTGGCGCAGCCTTGGTTGTCCGTGGGCAGGCAGGGCTTTCTGTGCTGGCACGTTTTCTCTGCGAGGAATCCTCATTTGGATCGGGTTTTGGGGGGGCTGCTAAAATGGCGGGGCGGGGCTGACCAAAGGGGGGACAGCAGCCCTGTTTCCCGGGACAGAAAGCTTGTGAGGTTTGGCTTTCAGGTGCAGTGTGTGGCGCAGCCTGGGCACACTGTGGGCAGGCAGGGCTTTCTGTGCTGGCACCTTTTCCCTGCAAGGAATCCTCATTTGGATCGGGGTTTGGATCGGGTGGCCGGCAATGGCAGGGCGGGGCTGACCAAAAGGGGGGACAGCAGCCCTGTTTCCCGGGACAGAAAGCTTGTGAGGTTTGGCTTTCAGGTGCAGTGTGTGGCGCAGCCTGGGGTGTCCGTGAGCAGGCAGGGCTTTCTGTGGTGGCACCTTTTCCCTGCGAGGAATCCTCCTTTGGATCGGGTTTGGATCGGGTGGCCGGCAGTGGTGGGCGGGGCTGACCAAGGTGGGGGACAGCAGCCCTGTTTCCCGGGACAGAAAACCTGTGAGGTTTGGATTTCAGGTGCAGTGTGTGGCACAGCCTGGGCCCTCTGTGGGCAGGCAGGGCTTTCTGTGCTGGCACCTTTTCCCTGCGAGGAATCCTCATTTGGATCGGGTTTTGGGAGGGCTGCTCAAATGGCGGGGCGGGGCTGACCAAAGGGGGGGACAGCAGCCCTGTTTCCCGGGACAGAAAGCTTGTGAGGTTTGGCTTTCAGGTGCAGTGTGTGGCGCAGCCTGGGCACACTGTGGGCAGGCAGGGCTTTCTGTGCTGGCACCTTTTCCCTGCGAGGAATTCTCATTTGGATCGAGTTTTGGGGGGGCTGCTAAAATGGCGGGGCGGGGGTGACCGAAGGGGGGACAGCAGCCCTGTTTCCCGGGACAGAAAGCTTGTGAGGTTTGGCTTTCAGGTGCAGTGTGTGTGGCGCAGCCTGGGCACACTGTGGGCAGGCAGGACTTTCTGTGCTGGCACCTTTTCCCTGCGAGGAATCCTCATTTGGATCGGGTTTGGATCGTGTGGCCGGCTGTGGTGGGCGGGGGTGACCAAGCGGGGGGCAGCAGCCCTGTTTCCCGGGACAGAAAGCTTGTGAGGTTTGGCTTTCAGGTGCAGTGTGTGGCGCAGCCTGGGGTGTCCGTGGGCAGGCAGGGCTTTCTGTGCTGGCACCTTTTCCCTGCGAGGAATCCTCATTTGGATCGGGTTTTGGGGGGGCTGCTAAAATGGCGGGGCGGGGCTGACCAAAGGGGGGACAGGAGCCCTGTTTCCCGGGACAGAAAGCTTGTGAGGTTTGGCTTTCAGGTGCAGTGTGTGGCTCAGGCTGGGCACTCTGTGGGCAGGCAGGGCTTTCTGTGCTGGCACCTTTTCCCTGCGAGGAATCCTCCTTTGGATCGGGTTTGGATCGGGTGGCCGGCAGTGGTGGGCGGGGCTGACCAAGGTGGGGGACAGCAGCCCTGTTTCCCGGGACAGAAAGCTTGTGAGGTTTGGCTTTCAGGTGCAGTGTGTGGCGCAGCCTGGGCACTCTGTGGGCAGGCAGGGCTTTCTGTGCTGGCACCTTTTCCTTGCGAGGAATCCTCATTTGGATCGGGTTTTGGGAGGGCTGCTCAAATGGCGGGGCGGGGCTGACCAAAGGGGGGACAGCAGCCCTGTTTCCCGGGACAGAAAGCTTGTGAGGTTTGGCTTTCAGGTGCAGTGTGTGGCGCAGCCTGGGGTGTCCGTGGGCAGGCAGGGCTTTCTGTGCTGGCACCTTTTCCCTGCGAGGAATCCTCATTTGGATCGGGTTTGGATCGGATGGCCGGCACTGGTGGGCGGGGGTGACCAAAGGGGGGGACAGCAGCCCTGTTTCCCGGGACAGAAAGCTTGTGAGGTTTGGCTTTCAGGTGCAGTGTGTGGCACAGCCTGGGCACTCTGTGGGCAGGCAGGGCTTTCTGTGCTGGCACCTTTTCCCTGCGAGGAATCCTCATTTGGATCGGGTTTGGATCGGGTGGCCGGCAATGGTGGAGCGGGGCTGACCAAAGGGGGGACAGCAGCCCTGTTTCCCGGGACAGAAAGCTTGTGAGGTTTGGCTTTCAGGTGCAGTGTGTGGCGCAGCCTGGGGTGTCCGTGGGCAGGCAGGGCTTTCTGTGCTGGCACCTTTTCCCTGCGAGGAATCCTCATTTGGATCGGGTTTGGATCGGGTGGCCGGCAGTGGTGGGCGGGGCTGACCAAAGAGGGGGGACAGCAGCCCTGTTTCCCGGGACAGAAAGCTTGTGAGGTTTGGCTTTCAGGTGCAGTGTGTGGCGCAGCCTGGGGTGTCCGTGGGCAGGCAGGGCTTTCGGTGCTGGCACCTTTTCCCTGCGAGGAATCCTCATTTGGATCGGGTTTTGGGGGGGCTGCTAAAATGGCGGGGCGGGGCTGACCGAAGCGGGGACAGCAGCCCTGTTTCCCGGGACAGAAAGCTTGTGAGGTTTGGCTTTCAGGTGCAGTGTGTGGCACAGCCTGGGCACTCTGTGGGCAGGCAGGGCTTTCTGTGCTGGCACCTTTTCCCTGCGAGGAATCCTCATTTGGATCGGGTTTGGATCGGGTGGCCGGCAGTGGTGGGCGGGGGGTGACCAAAGGGGGGACAGCAGCCCTGTTTCCCGGGACAGAAAGCTTGTGAGGTTTGGCTTTCAGGTGCAGTGTGTGGCACAGCCTGGGCACTCTGTGGGCAGGCAGGGCTTTCTGTGCTGGCACCTTTTCCCTGCGAGGAATCCTCATTTGGATCCGGTTTGGATCGGGTGGCCGGCAATGGTGGAGCGGGGCTGACCAAAGGGGGGACAGCAGCCCTGTTTCCCGGGACAGAAAGCTTGTGAGGTTTGGCTTTCAGGTGCAGTGTGTGGCGCAGCCTGGGGTGTCCGTGGGCAGGCAGGGCTTTCTGTGCTGGCACCTTTTCCCTGCGAGGAATCCTCATTTGGATCGGGTTTGGATCGGGTGGCCGGCAGTGGTGGGCGGGGCTGACCAAAGGGGGGACAGCAGCCCTGTTTCCCGGGACAGAAAGCTTGTGAGGTTTGGCTTTCAGGTGCAGTGTGTGGCGCAGCCTGGGGTGTCCGTGGGCAGGCAGGGCTTTCGGTGCTGGCACCTTTTCCCTGCGAGGAATCCTCATTTGGATCGGGTTTTGGGGGGGCTGCTAAAATGGCGGGGCGGGGCTGACCAAGGGGGGCACAGCAGCCCTGTTTCCCAGGACAGAAAGCTTGTGAGGTTTGGCTTTCAGGTGCAGTGTGTGGCGCAGCCTGGGGTGTCCGTGGGCAGGCAGGGCTTTCTGTGCTGGCACCTTTTCCCTGCGAGGAATCCTCATTTGGATCGGGTTTGGATCGGATGGCCGGCAGTGGTGGGCGGGGGTGACCAAAGGGGGGACAGCAGCCCTGTTTCCCGGGACAGAAAGCTTGTGAGGTTTGGCTTTCAGGTGCAGTGTGTGGCGCAGCCTGGGCACACTGTGGGCAGGCAGGGCTTTCTGTGCTGGCACCTTTTCCCTGCGAGGAATTCTCATTTGGATCGAGTTTTGGGGGGGCTGCTAAAATGGCGGGCGGGGGTGACCGAAGGTGGGACAGCAGCCCTGTTTCCCGGGACAGAAAGCTTGTGAGGTTTGGCTTTCAGGTGCAGTGTGTGGCGCAGCCTGGGGTGTCCGTGGGCAGGCAGGGCTTTCTGTGCTGGCACCTTTTCCCTGCGAGGAATCCTCATTTGGATCGGGTTTGGATCGGATGGCCGGCAGTGGTGGGCGGGGCTGACCAAAGGGGGGACAGCAGCCCTGTTTCCCGGGACAGAAAGCTTGTGAGGTTTGGCTTTCAGGTGCAGTGTGTGGCTCAGCCTGGGTACTCTGTTGGCAGGCAGGGCTTTCTGTGCTGGCACCTTTTCCCTGCGAGGAATCCTCATTTGGATCGGGTTTGGATCGGATGGCCGGCAGTGGTGGGCGGGGGTGACCAAAGGGGGGACAGCAGCCCTGTTTCCCGGGACAGAAAGCTTGTGAGGTTTGGCTTTCAGGTGCATTGTGTGGCACAGCCTGGGCACTCTGTGGGCAGGCAGGGCTTTCTGTGCTGGCACCTTTTCCCTGCGAGGAATCCTCATTTGGATCGAGTTTTGGGGGGACTGCTAAAATGGCGGGGCGGGGGTGTCCAAAGCGGGGACAGCAGCCCTGTTTCCCAGGGCAGAAAGCTTGTGAGGTTTGGCTTTCAGGTGCATTGTGTGGCACAGCCTGGGCACTCTGTGGGCAGGCAGGGCTTTCTGTGCTGGCACCTTTTCCCTGCGAGGAATCCTCATTTGGATCGGGTTTGGATCGGGTGGCCGGCAATGGTGGAGCGGGGCTGACCAAAGGGGGGACAGCAGCCCTGTTTCCCGGGACAGAAAGCTTGTGAGGTTTGGCTTTCAGGTGCAGTGTGTGGCGCAGCCTGGGGTGTCCGTCGGCAGGCAGGGCTTTCCGTGCTGGCACCTTTTCCCTGCGAGGAATCCTCATTTGGATCGGGTTTGGATCGGGTGGCCGGCAATGGCGGGCCGGGGCTGACCAAGGGGGGGGACAGCAGCCCTGTTTCCCAGGACAGAAAGCTTGTGAGGTTTGGCTTTCAGGTGCAGTGTGTGGCGCAGCCTGGGGTGTCCGTGGGCAGGCAGGGCTTTCTGTGCTGGCACCTTTTCCCTGCGAGGAATCCTCATTTGGATCGGGTTTTGGGGGGGCTGCTAAAATGGCGGGGCGGGGCTGACCAAGGGGGGGGACAGCAGCCCTGTTTCCCGGGACAGAAAGCTTGTGAGGTTTGGCTTTCAGGTGCAGTGTGTGGCGCAGCCTGGGGTGTCCGTGGGCAGGCAGGGCTTTCTGTGCTGGCACCTTTTCCCTGCGAGGAATCCTCATTTGGATCGGGTTTGGATCGGATGGCCGGCAGTGGTGGGCGGGGGTGACCAAAGGGGGGACAGCAGCCCTGTTTCCCGGGACAGAAAGCTTGTGAGGTTTGGCTTTCAGGTGCATTGTGTGGCACAGCCTGGGCACTCTGTGGGCAGGCAGGGCTTTCTGTGCTGGCACCTTTTCCCTGCGAGGAATCCTCATTTGGATCGAGTTTTGGGGGGGCTGCTAAAATGGCGGGGCGGGTGTGTCCAAAGCGGGGACAGCAGCCCTGTTTCCCAGGGCAGAAAGCTTGTGAGGTTTGGCTTTCAGGTGCAGTGTGTGGCTCAGCCTGGGCACTCTGTTGGCAGGCAGGGCTTTCTGTGCTGGCACCTTTTCCCTGCGAGGAATCCTCATTTGGATCGGGTTTGGATGGGGTGGCCGGCAGTGGTGGGCGGGGCTGACCAAGGTGGGGGACAGCAGCCCTGTTTCCCGGGACAGAAAGCCTGTGAGGTTTGGCTTTCAGGTGCAGTGTGTGGCACAGCCTGGGCACTCTGTGGGCAGGCAGGGCTTTCTGTGCTGGCACCTTTTCCCTGCGAGGAATCCTCATTTGGATCGGGTTTTGATTGGGTGGCCGGCAATGGCGGGGCTGGGGTGATCAAAGGGGGGACAGCAGCCCTGTTTCCCGGGACAGAAAGCTTGTGAGGTTTGGCTTTCAGGTGCAGTGTGTGGCACAGCCTGGGCACTCTGTGGGCAGGCAGGGCTTTCTGTGCTGGCACCTTTTCCCTGCGAGGAATCCTCATTTGGATCGGGTTTTGGGGGGGCTGCTAAAATGGCGGGGCGGGGCTGACCAAAGGGGGGACAGCAGCCCTGTTTCCCGGGACAGAAAGCTTGTGAGGTTTGGCTTTCAGGTGCAGTGTGTGGCTCAGCCTGGGCACTCTGTGGGCAGGCAGGGCTTTCTGTGCTGGCACCTTTTCCCTGCGAGGAATCCTCATTTGGATCCGGTTTGGATCGGGTGGCCGTCAATGCCGGGGCGGGGCTGACCAAAGGGGGGACAGCAGCCCTGTTTCCCGGGACAGAAAGCTTGTGAGGTTTGGCTTTCAGGTGCAGTGTGTGGCACAGCCTGGGCACTCTGTGGGCAGGCAGGGCTTTCTGTGCTGGCACCTTTTCCCTGCGAGGAATCCTCATTTGGATCGAGTTTTGGGGGGGCTGCTAAAATGGGGGGGCGGGGGTGACCGAAGGGGGGACAGCAGCCCTGTTTCCCGGGACAGAAAGCTTGTGAGGTTTGGCTTTCAGGTGCAGTGTGTGGCGCAGCCTGGGGTGTCCGTGGGCAGGCAGGGCTTTCTGTGCTGGCACCTTTTCCCTGCGAGGAATCCTCGTTTGGATCGGGTTTGGATCGGGTGGCCGGCAGTGGTGGGCGGGGGTGACCAAAGGGGGGACAGCAGCCCTGTTTCCCGGGACAGAAAGCTTGTGAGGTTTGGCTTTCAGGTGCAGTGTGTGGCGCAGCCTGGGGTGTCCATGGGCAGGCAGGGCTTTCTGTGCTGGCACCTTTTCCCTGCGAGGAATCCTCATTTGGATCGGGTTTTGGGGGGGCTGCTAAAATGGCAGGACTGGGCTGACCAAAGGGGGGACAGCAGCCCTGTTTCCCGGGACAGAAAGCTTGTGAGGTTTGGCTTTCAGGTGCAGTGTGTGGCACAGCCTGTGCACTCTGTGGGCAGGCAGGGCTTTCTGTGCTGGCACATTTTCCCTGCGAGGAATCCTCCTTTGGATCGGGTTTGGATCGGGTGGCCGGCAGTGGTGGGCGGGGCTGACCAAGGTGGGGGACAGCAGCCCTGTTTCCCGGGACAGAAAGCCTGTGAGGTTTGGCTTTCAGGTGCAGTGTGTGGCGCAGACTTGGCACTCCGTGGGCAGGCAGGGCTTTCTGTGCTGGCACCTTTTCCCTGCGAGGAATTCTCATTTGGATCGGGTTTTAGGGGGGCTGCTCAAATGGCGGGGCAGGGCTGACCAAAGGGGGGACAGCAGCCCTGTTTCCCGGGACAGAAAGCTTGTGAGGTTTGGCTTTCAGGTGCAGTGTGTGGCACAGCCTGGGCACTCTGTGGGCAGGCAGGGCTTTCTGTGCTGGCACCTTTTCCCTGCGAGGAATCCTCCTTTGGATCGGGTTTGGATCGGGTGGCCGTCAATGCCGGGGCGGGGCTGAGCAAAGGGGGGACAGCAGCCCTGTTTCCCGGGACAGAAAGCTTGTGAGGTTTGGCTTTCAGGTGCAGTGTGTGGCGCAGCCTGGGCACACTGTGGGCAGGCAGGGCTTTCTGTGCTGGCACCTTTTCCCTGCAAGGAATCCTCATTTGGATCGGGTTTGGATCGGGTGGCCGGCAATGGCAGGGCGGGGCTGACCAAAAGGGGGACAGCAGCCCTGTTTCCCGGGACAGAAAGCTTGTGAGGTTTGGCTTTCAGGTGCAGTGTGTGGCGCAGCCTGGGGTGTCCGTGAGCAGGCAGGGCTTTCTGTGCTGGCACCTTTTCCCTGCGAGGAATCCTCCTTTGGATCGGGTTTGGATCGGGTGGCCGGCAGTGGTGGGCGGGGCTGACCAAGGTGGGGGACAGCAGCCCTGTTTCCCGGGACAGAAAACCTGTGAGGTTTGGCTTTCAGGTGCAGTGTGTGGCACAGCCTGGGCCCTCTGTGGGCAGGCAGGGCTTTCTGTGCTGGCACCTTTTCCCTGCGAGGAATCCTCATTTGGATCGGGTTTTGGGAGGGCTGCTCAAATGGCGGGGCGGGGCTGACCAAAGGGGGGACAGCAGCCCTGTTTCCCGGGACAGAAAGCTTGTGAGGTTTGGCTTTCAGGTGCAGTGTGTGGCGCAGCCTGGGCACACTGTGGGCAGGCAGGGCTTTCTGTGCTGGCACCTTTTCCCTGCGAGGAATTCTCATTTGGATCGAGTTTTGGGGGGGCTGCTAAAATGGCGGGGCGGGGGTGACCGAAGGGGGGACAGCAGCCCTGTTTCCCGGGACAGAAAGCTTGTGAGGTTTGGCTTTCAGGTGCAGTGTGTGGCGCAGCCTGGGGTGTCCGTGGGCAGGCAGGGCTTTCTGTGCTGGCACCTTTTCCCTGCGAGGAATCCTCATTTGGATCGGGTTTTGGGGGGGCTGCTAAAATGGCGGGGCGGGGCTGACCAAAGGGGGGACAGCAGCCCTGTTTCCCGGGACAGAAAGCTTGTGAGGTTTGGCTTTCAGGTGCAGTGTGTGGCGCAGCCTGGGCACTCTGTGGGCAGGCAGGGCTTTCTGTGCTGGCACCTTTTCCTTGCGAGGAATCCTCATTTGGATCGGGTTTTGGGAGGGCTGCTCAAATGGCGGGGCGGGGCTGACCAAAGGGGGGACAGCAGCCCTGTTTCCCGGGACAGAAAGCTTGTGAGGTTTGGCTTTCAGGTGCAGTGTGTGGCGCAGCCTGGGCACACTGTGGGCAGGCAGGGCTTTCTGTGCTGGCACCTTTTCCCTGCGAGGAATTCTCATTTGGATCGAGTTTTGGGGGGGCTGCTAAAATGGCGGGCGGGGGTGACCGAAGGTGGGACAGCAGCCCTGTTTCCCGGACAGAAAGCTTGTGAGGTTTGGCTTTCAGGTGCAGTGTGTGGCGCAGCCTGGGGTGTCCGTGGGCAGGCAGGGCTTTCTGTGCTGGCACCTTTTCCCTGCGAGGAATCCTCATTTGGATCGGGTTTGGATCGGATGGCCGGCAGTGGTGGGCGGGGCTGACCAAAGGGGGGACAGCAGCCCTGTTTCCCGGGACAGAAAGCTTGTGAGGTTTGGCTTTCAGGTGCAGTGTGTGGCTCAGCCTGGGTACTCTGTTGGCAGGCAGGGCTTTCTGTGCTGGCACCTTTTCCCTGCGAGGAATCCTCATTTGGATCGGGTTTGGATCGGATGGCCGGCAGTGGTGGGCGGGGGTGACCAAAGGGGGGACAGCAGCCCTGTTTCCCGGGACAGAAAGCTTGTGAGGTTTGGCTTTCAGGTGCATTGTGTGGCACAGCCTGGGCACTCTGTGGGCAGGCAGGGCTTTCTGTGCTGGCACCTTTTCCCTGCGAGGAATCCTCATTTGGATCGAGTTTTGGGGGGACTGCTAAAATGGCGGGGCGGGGGTGTCCAAAGCGGGGACAGCAGCCCTGTTTCCCAGGGCAGAAAGCTTGTGAGGTTTGGCTTTCAGGTGCATTGTGTGGCACAGCCTGGGCACTCTGTGGGCAGGCAGGGCTTTCTGTGCTGGCACCTTTTCCCTGCGAGGAATCCTCATTTGGATCGGGTTTGGATCGGGTGGCCGGCAGTGGTGGGCGGGGCTGACCAAAGGGGGGACAGCAGCCCTGTTTCCCGGGACAGAAAGCTTGTGAGGTTTGGCTTTCAGGTGCAGTGTGTGGCGCAGCCTGGGGTGTCCGTGGGCAGGCAGGGCTTTCGGTGCTGGCACCTTTTCCCTGCGAGGAATCCTCATTTGGATCGGGTTTTGGGGGGGCTGCTAAAATGGCGGGGCGGGGCTGACCGAAGGGGGGACAGCAGCCCTGATTCCCGGGACAGAAAGCTTGTGAGGTTTGGCTTTCAGGTGCAGTGTGTGGCACAGCCTGGGCACTCTGTGGGCAGGCAGGGCTTTCTGTGCTGGCACCTTTTCCCTGCGAGGAATCCTCATTTGGATCGGGTTTGGATCGGGTGGCCGGCAATGGTGGAGCGGGGCTGACCAAAGGGGGGACAGCAGCCCTGTTTCCCGGGACAGAAAGCTTGTGAGGTTTGGCTTTCAGGTGCAGTGTGTGGCGCAGCCTGGGGTGTCCGTCGGCAGGCAGGGCTTTCCGTGCTGGCACCTTTTCCCTGCGAGGAATCCTCATTTGGATCGGGTTTGGATCGGGTGGCCGGCAATGGCGGGCCGGGGCTGACCAAGGGGGGGGACAGCAGCCCTGTTTCCCAGGACAGAAAGCTTGTGAGGTTTGGCTTTCAGGTGCAGTGTGTGGCGCAGCCTGGGGTGTCCGTGGGCAGGCAGGGCTTTCTGTGCTGGCACCTTTTCCCTGCGAGGAATCCTCATTTGGATCGGGTTTTGGGGGGGCTGCTAAAATGGCGGGGCGGGGCTGACCAAGGGGGGGGACAGCAGCCCTGTTTCCCGGGACAGAAAGCTTGTGAGGTTTGGCTTTCAGGTGCAGTGTGTGGCGCAGCCTGGGGTGTCCGTGAACAGGCAGGGCTTTCTGTGCTGGCACCTTTTCCCTGCGAGGAATTCTCATTTGGATCGGGTTTGGATCGGATGGCCGGCAGTGGTGGGCGGGGGTGACCAAAGGGGGGACAGCAGCCCTGTTTCCCGGGACAGAAAGCTTGTGAGGTTTGGCTTTCAGGTGCAGTGTGTGGCTCAGCCTGGGCACTCTGTTGGCAGGCAGGGCTTTCTGTGCTGGCACCTTTTCCCTGCGAGGAATCCTCATTTGGATCGGGTTTGGATGGGGTGGCCGGCAGTGGTGGGCGGGGCTGACCAAGGTGGGGGACAGCAGCCCTGTTTCCCGGGACAGAAAGCCTGTGAGGTTTGGCTTTCAGGTGCAGTGTGTGGCACAGCCTGGGCACTCTGTGGGCAGGCAGGGCTTTCTGTGCTGGCACCTTTTCCCTGCGAGGAATCCTCATTTGGATCGGGTTTTGATTGGGTGGCCGGCAATGGCGGGGCTGGGGTGATCAAAGGGGGGACAGCAGCCCTGTTTCCCGGGACAGAAAGCTTGTGAGGTTTGGCTTTCAGGTGCAGTGTGTGGCACAGCCTGGGCACTCTGTGGGCAGGCAGGGCTTTCTGTGCTGGCACCTTTTCCCTGCGAGGAATCCTCATTTGGATCGGGTTTTGGGGGGGCTGCTAAAATGGCGGGGCGGGGCTGACCAAAGGGGGGACAGCAGCCCTGTTTCCCGGGACAGAAAGCTTGTGAGGTTTGGCTTTCAGGTGCAGTGTGTGGCTCAGCCTGGGCACTCTGTGGGCAGGCAGGGCTTTCTGTGCTGGCACCTTTTCCCTGCGAGGAATCCTCATTTGGATCCGGTTTGGATCGGGTGGCCGTCAATGCCGGGGCGGGGCTGACCAAAGGGGGGACAGCAGCCCTGTTTCCCGGGACAGAAAGCTTGTGAGGTTTGGCTTTCAGGTGCAGTGTGTGGCACAGCCTGGGCACTCTGTGGGCAGGCAGGGCTTTCTGTGCTGGCACCTTTTCCCTGCGAGGAATCCTCATTTGGATCGAGTTTTGGGGGGGCTGCTAAAATGGCGGGGCGGGGGTGACCGAAGGGGGGACAGCAGCCCTGTTTCCCGGGACAGAAAGCTTGTGAGGTTTGGCTTTCAGGTGCAGTGTGTGGCGCAGCCTGGGGTGTCCGTGGGCAGGCAGGGCTTTCTCTGCTGGCACCTTTTCCCTGCGAGGAATCCTCGTTTGGATCGGGTTTGGATCGGGTGGCCGGCAGTGGTGGGCGGGGGTGACCAAAGGGGGGACAGCAGCCCTGTTTCCCGGGACAGAAAGCTTGTGAGGTTTGGCTTTCAGGTGCAGTGTGTGGCGCAGCCTGGGGTGTCCATGGGCAGGCAGGGCTTTCTGTGCTGGCACCTTTTCCCTGCGAGGAATCCTCATTTGGATCGGGTTTTGGGGGGGCTGCTAAAATGGCAGGACTGGGCTGACCAAAGGGGGGACAGCAGCCCTGTTTCCCGGGACAGAAAGCTTGTGAGGTTTGGCTTTCAGGTGCAGTGTGTGGCACAGCCTGTGCACTCTGTGGGCAGGCAGGGCTTTCTGTGCTGGCACATTTTCCCTGCGAGGAATCCTCCTTTGGATCGGGTTTGGATCGGGTGGCCGGCAGTGGTGGGCGGGGCTGACCAAGGTGGGGGACAGCAGCCCTGTTTCCCGGGACAGAAAGCCTGTGAGGTTTGGCTTTCAGGTGCAGTGTGTGGCGCAGACTTGGCACTCCGTGGGCAGGCAGGGCTTTCTGTGCTGGCACCTTTTCCCTGCGAGGAATTCTCATTTGGATCGGGTTTTAGGGGGGCTGCTAAAATGGCGGGGCAGGGCTGACCAAAGGGGGGACAGCAGCCCTGTTTCCCGGGACAGAAAGCTTGTGAGGTTTGGCTTTCAGGTGCAGTGTGTGGCACAGCCTGGGCACTCTGTGGGCAGGCAGGGCTTTCTGTGCTGGCACCTTTTCCCTGCGAGGAATCCTCCTTTGGATCGGGTTTGGATCGGGTGGCCGTCAATGCCGGGGCGGGGCTGAGCAAAGGGGGGACAGCAGCCCTGTTTCCCGGGACAGAAAGCTTGTGAGGTTTGGCTTTCAGGTGCAGTGTGTGGCGCAGCCTGGGCACACTGTGGGCAGGCAGGGCTTTCTGTGCTGGCACCTTTTCCCTGCAAGGAATCCTCATTTGGATCGGGTTTGGATCGGGTGGCCGGCAATGGCAGGGCGGGGCTGACCAAAAGGGGGACAGCAGCCCTGTTTCCCGGGACAGAAAGCTTGTGAGGTTTGGCTTTCAGGTGCAGTGTGTGGCGCAGCCTGGGGTGTCCGTGGGCAGGCAGGGCTTTCTGTGCTGGCACCTTTTCCCTGCGAGGAATCCTCATTTGGATCGGGTTTTGGGGGGGCTGCTAAAATGGCGGGGCGGGGCTGACCAAAGGGGGGACAGCAGCCCTGTTTCCCGGGACAGAAAGCTTGTGAGGTTTGGCTTTCAGGTGCAGTGTGTGGCTCAGGCTGGGCACTCTGTGGGCAGGCAGGGCTTTCTGTGCTGGCACCTTTTCCCTGCGAGGAATCCTCCTTTGGATCGGGTTTGGATCGGGTGGCCGGCAGTGGTGGGGCGGGGCTGACCAAGGTGTGGGACAGCAGCCCTGTTTCCCGGGACAGAAAGCTTGTGAGGTTTGGCTTTCAGGTGCAGTGTGTGGCGCAGCCTGGGCACTCTGTGGGCAGGCAGGGCTTTCTGTGCTGGCACCTTTTCCTTGCGAGGAATCCTCATTTGGATCGGGTTTTGGGAGGGCTGCTCAAATGGCGGGGCGGGGCTGACCAAAGGGGGGACAGCAGCCCTGTTTCCCGGGACAGAAAGCTTGTGAGGTTTGGCTTTCAGGTGCAGTGTGTGGCGCAGCCTGGGGTGTCCGTGGGCAGGCAGGGCTTTCTGTGCTGGCACCTTTTCCCTGCCAGGAATCCTCATTTGGATCGGGTTTGGATCGGATGGCCGGCACTGGTGGGCGGGGGTGACCAAAGGGGGGACAGCAGCCCTGTTTCCCGGGACAGAAAGCTTGTGAGGTTTGGCTTTCAGGTGCAGTGTGTGGCACAGCCTGGGCACTCTGTGGGCAGGCAGGGCTTTCTGTGCTGGCACCTTTTCCCTGCGAGGAATCCTCATTTGGATCGAGTTTTGGGGGGACTGCTAAAATGGCGGGGCGGGGGTGTCCAAAGCGGGGACAGCAGCCCTGTTTCCCAGGGCAGAAAGCTTGTGAGGTTTGGCTTTCAGGTGCATTGTGTGGCACAGCCTGGGCACTCTGTGGGCAGGCAGGGCTTTCTGTGCTGGCACCTTTTCCCTGCGAGGAATCCTCATTTGGATCGGGTTTGGATCGGGTGGCCGGCAGTGGTGGGCGGGGCTGACCAAAGGGGGGACAGCAGCCCTGTTTCCCGGGACAGAAAGCTTGTGAGGTTTGGCTTTCAGGTGCAGTGTGTGGCGCAGCCTGGGGTGTCCGTGGGCAGGCAGGGCTTTCGGTGCTGGCACCTTTTCCCTGCGAGGAATCCTCATTTGGATCGGGTTTTGGGGGGGCTGCTAAAATGGCGGGGCGGGGCTGACCGAAGGGGGGACAGCAGCCCTGATTCCCGGGACAGAAAGCTTGTGAGGTTTGGCTTTCAGGTGCAGTGTGTGGCACAGCCTGGGCACTCTGTGGGCAGGCAGGGCTTTCTGTGCTGGCACCTTTTCCCTGCGAGGAATCCTCATTTGGATCGGGTTTGGATCGGGTGGCCGGCAATGGTGGAGCGGGGCTGACCAAAGGGGGGACAGCAGCCCTGTTTCCCGGGACAGAAAGCTTGTGAGGTTTGGCTTTCAGGTGCAGTGTGTGGCGCAGCCTGGGGTGTCCGTCGGCAGGCAGGGCTTTCCGTGCTGGCACCTTTTCCCTGCGAGGAATCCTCATTTGGATCGGGTTTGGATCGGGTGGCCGGCAATGGCGGGCCGGGGCTGACCAAGGGGGGGGACAGCAGCCCTGTTTCCCGGGACAGAAAGCTTGTGAGGTTTGGCTTTCAGGTGCAGTGTGTGGCGCAGCCTGGGGTGTCCGTGGGCAGGCAGGGCTTTCTGTGCTGGCACCTTTTCCCTGCGAGGAATCCTCATTTGGATCGGGTTTTGGGGGGGCTGCTAAAATGGCGGGGCGGGGCTGACCAAGGGGGGGGACAGCAGCCCTGTTTCCCGGGACAGAAAGCTTGTGAGGTTTGGCTTTCAGGTGCAGTGTGTGGCGCAGCCTGGGGTGTCCGTGGGCAGGCAGGGCTTTCTGTGCTGGCACCTTTTCCCTGCGAGGAATCCTCATTTGGATCGGGTTTGGATCGGATGGCCGGCAGTGGTGGGCGGGGGTGACCAAAGGGGGGACAGCAGCCCTGTTTCCCGGGACAGAAAGCTTGTGAGGTTTGGCTTTCAGGTGCATTGTGTGGCACAGCCTGGGCACTCTGTGGGCAGGCAGGGCTTTCTGTGCTGGCACCTTTTCCCTGCGAGGAATCCTCATTTGGATCGAGTTTTGGGGGGGCTGCTAAAATGGCGGGGCGGGGGTGTCCAAAGCGGGGACAGCAGCCCTGTTTCCCAGGGCAGAAAGCTTGTGAGGTTTGGCTTTCAGGTGCATTGTGTGGCACAGCCTGGGCACTCTGTGGGCAGGCAGGGCTTTCTGTGCTGGCACCTTTTCCCTGCGAGGAATCCTCATTTGGATCGGGTTTGGATCGGGTGGCCGGCAGTGGTGGGCGGGGCTGACCAAAGGGGGGACAGCAGCCCTGTTTCCCGGGACAGAAAGCTTGTGAGATTTGGCTTTCAGGTGCAGTGTGTGGCGCAGCCTGGGGTGTCCGTGGGCAGGCAGGGCTTTCGGTGCTGGCACCTTTTCCCTGCGAGGAATCCTCATTTGGATCGGGTTTTGGGGGGGCTGCTAAAATGGCGGGGCGGGGCTGACCGAAGGGGGGACAGCAGCCCTGATTCCCGGGACAGAAAGCTTGTGAGGTTTGGCTTTCAGGTGCAGTGTGTGGCACAGCCTGGGCACTCTGTGGGCAGGCAGGGCTTTCTGTGCTGGCACCTTTTCCCTGCGAGGAATCCTCATTTGGATCGGGTTTGGATCGGGTGGCCGGCAATGGTGGAGCGGGGCTGACCAAAGGGGGGACAGCAGCCCTGTTTCCCGGGACAGAAAGCTTGTGAGGTTTGGCTTTCAGGTGCAGTGTGTGGCGCAGCCTGGGGTGTCCGTGGGCAGGCAGGGCTTTCTGTGCTGGCACCTTTTCCCTGCGAGGAATCCTCGTTTGGATCGGGTTTGGGTCGGGTGGCCGGCAGTGGTGGGCGGGGGTGACCAAAGGGGGGACAGCAGCCCTGTTTCCCGGGACAGAAAGCTTGTGAGGTTTGGCTTTCAGGTGCAGTGTGTGGCGCAGCCTGGGGTGTCCATGGGCAGGCAGGGCTTTCTGTGCTGGCACCTTTTCCCTGCGAGGAATCCTCATTTGGATCGGGTTTTGGGGGGGCTGCTAAAATGGCAGGACTGGGCTGACCAAAGGGGGGACAGCAGCCCTGTTTCCCGGGACAGAAAGCTTGTGAGGTTTGGCTTTCAGGTGCAGTGTGTGGCACAGCCTGTGCACTCTGTGGGCAGGCAGGGCTTTCTGTGCTGGCACATTTTCCCTGCGAGGAATCCTCCTTTGGATCGGGTTTGGATCGGGTGGCCGGCAGTGGTGGGCGGGGCTGACCAAGGTGGGGGACAGCAGCCCTGTTTCCCGGGACAGAAAGCCTGTGAGGTTTGGCTTTCAGGTGCAGTGTGTGGCGCAGACTTGGCACTCCGTGGGCAGGCAGGGCTTTCTGTGCTGGCACCTTTTCCCTGCGAGGAATTCTCATTTGGATCGGGTTTTAGGGGGGCTGCTAAAATGGCGGGGCAGGGCTGACCAAAGGGGGGACAGCAGCCCTGTTTCCCGGGACAGAAAGCTTGTGAGGTTTGGCTTTCAGGTGCAGTGTGTGGCACAGCCTGGGCACTCTGTGGGCAGGCAGGGCTTTCTGTGCTGGCACCTTTTCCCTGCGAGGAATCCTCCTTTGGATCGGGTTTGGATCGGGTGGCCGTCAATGCCGGGGCGGGGCTGAGCAAAGGGGGGACAGCAGCCCTGTTTCCCGGGACAGAAAGCTTGTGAGGTTTGGCTTTCAGGTGCAGTGTGTGGCACAGCCTGGGCACTCTGTGGGCAGGCAGGGCTTTCTGTGCTGCCACCTTTTCCCTGCGAGGAATCCTCATTTGCATCGGGTTTGGATAGGTGGCCGGCAGTGGTGGGCGGGGCTGACCAAAGGGGGGACAGCAGCCCTGTTTCCCGGGACAGAAAGCTTGTGAGGTTTGGCTTTCAGGTGCAGTGTGTGGCGCAGCCTGGGGTGTCCGTGGGCAGGCAGGGCTTTCTGTGCTGGCACCTTTTCCCTGCGTGGAATCCTCATTTGGATCGGGTTTTGGGGGTCTGCTAAAATGGCGGGGCGGGGCTGACCAAAGGGGGGACAGCAGCCCTGTTTCCCGGGACAGAAAGCTTGTGAGGTTTGGCTTTCAGGTGCAGTGTGTGGCGCAGCCTGGGCACACTGTGGGCAGGCAGGGCTTTCTGTGCTGGCACCTTTTTCCTGCGAGGAATCCTCATTTGGATCGGGTTTTGGGGGGGCTGCTAAAATGGCGGGGCGGGGCTGACCAAAGGGGGGGCAGCAGCCCTGTTTCCCGGGACAGAAAGCTTGTGAGGTTTGGCTTTCAGGTGCATTGTGTGGCACAGCCTGGGCACTCTGTGGGCAGGCAGGGCTTTCTGTGCTGGCACCTTTTCCCTGCGAGGAATCCTCATTTGGATCGGTTTTGGATCGGGTGGCCGGCAGTGGTGGGCGGGGCTGACCAAAGGGGGACAGCAGCCCTGTTTCCCGGGACAGAAAGCTTGTGAGGTTTGGCTTTCAGGTGCAGTGTGTGGCGCAGCCTGGGGTGTCCGTGGGCAGGCAGGGCTTTCTGTGCTGGCACCTTTTCCCATCGAGGAATCCTCATTTGGATCGGGTTTTGGGGGGGCTTCTAAAATGGCGGGGCGGGGCTGACCAAAGGGGGGACAGCAGCCCTGTTTCCGGACAGAAAGCTTATGAGGTTTGGCTTTCAGGTGCAGTGTGTGGCGCAGCCTGGGGTGTCCGTGGGCAGGCAGGGCTTTCTGTGCTGGCACCTTTTCCCTGCGAGGAATCCTCATTTGGATCGAGTTTTGGGGGGGCTGCTAAAATGGCGGGGCGGGGGTGACCGAAGGGGGGACAGCAGCCCTGTTTCCCGGGACAGAAAGCTTGTGAGGTTTGGCTTTCAGGTGCAGTGTGTGGGGCAGCCTGGGGTGTCCGTGAACAGGCAGGGCTTTCTGTGCTGGCACATTTTCCCTGCGAGGAATCCTCCTTTGGATCGGGTTTGGATCGGGTGGCCGGCAGTGGTGGGCGGGGCTGACCAAGGTGGGGGACAGCAGCCCTGTTTCCCGGGACAGAAAGCCTGTGAGGTTTGGCTTTCAGGTGCAGTGTGTGGCGCAGACTTGGCACTCCGTGGGCAGGCAGGGCTTTCTGTGCTGGCACCTTTTCCCTGCGAGGAATTCTCATTTGGATCGGGTTTTAGGGGGGCTGCTAAAATGGCGGGGCAGGGCTGACCAAAGGGGGGACAGCAGCCCTGTTTCCCGGGACAGAAAGCTTGTGAGGTTTGGCTTTCAGGTGCAGTGTGTGGCGCAGCCTGGGGTGTCCGTGGGCAGGCAGGGCATTCTGTGCTGGCACCTTTTCCCTGCGAGGAATCCTCATTTGGATCGGGTTTGGATCGGGTGGCCGGCAATGGCGGGGCGGGGCTGCCCAAAGGGTGGACAGCAGCCCTGTTTCCCGGGACAGAAAGCTTGTGAGGTTTGGCTTTCAGGTGCAGTGTGTGGCACAGCCTGGGCACTCTGTGGGCAGGCAGGGCTTTCGGTGCTGGCACCTTTTCCCTGCGAGGAATCCTCATTTGGATCGGGTGGCCGGCAGTGGTGGGCGGGGCTGACCAAAGGGGGGACAGCAGCCCTGTTTCCCGGGACAGTAAGCTTGTGAGGTTTGGCTTTCAGGTGCAGTGTGTGGCGCAGCCTGGCGTGTCCATGGGCAGGCAGGGCTTTCTGTGCTGGCACCTTTTCCCTGCGAGGAATCCTCATTTGGATCGGGTTTTGGGGGGGCTGCTAAAATGGCGGTGCGGGGCTGACCAAGGGGGGGACAGCAGCCCTGTTTCCCGGGACAGAAAGCTTGTGAGGTTTGGCTTTCAGGTGCAGTGTGTGGCGCAGCCTGGGGTGTCCGTGGGCAGGCAGGGCTTTCTGTGCTGGCACCTTTTCCCTGCGAGGAATCCTCATTTGGATCGGGTTTGGATCGGATGGCCGGCAGTGGTGGGCGGGGGTGACCAAAGGGGGGACAGCAGCCCTGTTTCCCGGGACAGAAAGCTTATGAGGTTTGGCTTTCAGGTGCAGTGTGTGGCACAGCCTGGGCACTCTGTGGGCAGGCAGGGCTTTCTGTGCTGGCACCTTTTCCCTGCGAGGAATCCTCATTTGGATCGAGTTTTGGGGGGGCTGCTCAAATGGCGGGGCGGGGCTGACCAAAGGGGGGACAGCAGCCCTGTTTCCCGGGACAGAAAGCTTGTGAGGTTTGGCTTTCAGGTGCAGTGTGTGGCTCAGCCTGGGCACTCTGTGGGCAGGCAGGGCTTTCTGTGCTGGCACCTTTTCCCTGCGAGGAATCCTCATTTGGATCTGGTTTGGATCGTGTGGCCGGCAGTGGTGGGCGGGGCTGACCAAGGGGGGGGCAGCAGCCCTGTTTCCCGGGACAGAAAGCTTGTGAGGTTTGGCTTTCAGGTGCAGTGTGTGGCGCAGCCCGGGGTGTCCGTGGGCAGGCAGGGCTTTCTGTGCTGGCACATTTTCCCTGCGACGAATTCTCATTTGGATCGGGTTTGGATCGGGTGGCCGGCAATGGCAGGGCGGGGCTGCCCAAAGGGGGGACAGCAGCCCTGTTTCCCGGGACAGAAAGCTTGTGAGGTTTGGCTTTCAGGTGCAGTGTGTGGCGCAGCCTGGGCACACTGTGGGCAGGCAGGGCTTTCTGTGCTGGCACCTTTTCCCTGCGAGGAATCCTCGTTTGGATCGGGTTTGGATCGGGTGGCCGGCAATGGCGGGGCGGGGCCGACCAAGGGGCGGGACAGCAGCCCTGTTTCCGGGACAGAAAGCTTGTGAGGTTTGGCTTTCAGGTGCAGTGTGTGGCGCAGCCTGGTCACACTGTGGGCAGGCAGGGCATTTTGTGCTGGCACCTTTTCCCTGCGAGGAATCCTCATTTGGATCGGGTTTTGGGGGGGCTGCTCAAATGGCGGGGCGGGGCTGACCAAAGGGGGGACAGCAGCCCTGTTTCCCGGGACAGAAAGCTTGTGAGGTTTGGCTTTCAGGTGCAGTGTGTGGCACAGCCTGGGCCCTCTGTGGGCAGGCAGGGCTTTCTGTGCTGGCACCTTTTCCCTGAGAGGAATCCTCATTTGGATCGGGTTTGGATCGGGTGGCCGGCAGTGGTGGGCGGGGCTGACCAAAGGGGGGACAGCAGCCCTGTTTCCCGGGACAGAAAGCTTGTGAGGTTTGGCTTTCAGGTGCAGTGTGTGGCGCAGCCTGGGGTGTCCGTGGGCAGGCAGGGCTTTCTGTGCTGGCACCTTTTCCCTGCGAGGAATTCTCATTTGGATCGGGTTTGGATCGGGTGGCCCACAATGGCGGGACGGGGCTGACCAAAGGGGGGACAGCAGCCCTGTTTCCCGGGACAGAAAGCTTGTGAGGTTTGGCTTTCAGGTGCAGTGTGTGGCACAGCCTGGGCACTCTGTGGGCAGGCAGGGCTTTCTGTGCAGGCACCTTTTCCCTGCGAGGAATCCTCCTTTGGATCCGGTTTGGATCGGGTGGCCGGCAATGGCAGGGCGGGGCTGCCCAAAGGGGGGACAGCAGCCCTGTTTCCCGGGACAGAAAGCTTGTGTGGTTTGGCTTTCAGGTGCAGTGTGTGGCTCAGCCTGGGGACTCTGTGGGCAGGCAGGGCTTTCTGTGCTGGCACCTTTTCCCTGCGAGGAATCCTCATTTGGATCGGGTTTGGATTGGGTGGCCGGCAATGGCGGGGCGGGGGTGATCAAAGGGGGGACAGCAGCCCTGTTTCCCGGGACAGAAAGCTTGTGAGGTTTGGCTTTCAGGTGCAGTGTGTGGCGCAGCCTGGGGTGTCCGTGGGCAGGCAGGGCTTTCTGTGCTGGCACCTTTTCCCTGCGAGGAATTCTCATTTGGATCGGGTTTTGGGGGGGCTGCTAAAATGGCGGGGCAGGGCTGACCAAAGGGGGGACAGCAGCCCTGTTTCCCGGGACAGAAAGCTTGTGAGGTTTGGCTTTCAGGTGCAGTGTGTGGCGCAGCCTGGGGTGTCCGTGGGCAGGCAGGGCTTTCTGTGCTGGCACCTTTTCCCTGCGAGGAATCTTCATTTGGATCGGGTTTTGGGGGGGCTGCTAAAATGGCGGGGCGGGGCTGACCAAAGGGGGGACAGCAGCCCTGTTTCCCGGGACAGAAAGCTTGTGAGGTTTGGCTTTCAGGTGCAGTGTGTGGCGCAGCCTGGGGTGTCCGTGGGCAGGCAGGGCTTTCTGTGCTGGCACCTTTTCCCTGCGAGGAATCCTCATTTGGATCGGGTTTGGATCGGGTGGCCGGCAGTGGTGGGCGGGGCTGACCAAAGGGGGGACAGCAGCCCTGTTTCCCGGGACAGAAAGCTTGTGAGGTTTGGCTTTCAGGTGCAGTGTGTGGCGCAGCCTGGGGTGTCCGTGGGCAGGCAGGGCTTTCTGTGCTGGCACCTTTTCCCTGCGAGGAATCCTCATTTGGATCGGGTTTTGGGGGGGCTGCTAAAATGGCGGGGCGGGGGTGTCCAAAGCGGGGACAGCAGCCCTGTTTCCCAGGACAGAAAGCTTGTGAGGTTTGGCTTTCAGGTGCAGTGTGTGGCACAGCCTGGGCACTCTGTGGGCAGGCAGGGCTTTCTGTGCTGGCACCTTTTCCCTGCGAGGAATCCTCATTTGGATCGGGTTTGGATCGGGTGGCCGGCAATGGCAGTGCGGGGCTGACCAAAGGGGGGACAGCAGCCCTGTTTCCCGGGACAGAAAGCTTGTGAGGTTTGGCTTTCAGGTGCAGTGTGTGGCGCAGCCGGGGGTGTCCGTGAGCAGGCAGGGCTTTGTGTGGTGGCACCTTTTCCCTGCGAGGAATCCTCATTTGGATCGGGTTTGGATCGGGTGGCCGGCAATGGCGGGGCGGGGCTGACCAAGGCGGGGGACAGCAGCCCTGTTTCCCGGGACAGAAAGCTTGTGAGTTTTGGCTTTCAGGTGCAGTGTGTGGCGCAGCCTGGGGTGTCCGTGAACAGGCAGGGCTTTCTGTGCTGGCACCTTTTCCCTGCGAGGAATCCTCCTTTGGATCGGGTTTGGATCGGGTGGCCGGCAGTGGTGGGCGGGGCTGACCAAGGTGGAGGACAGCAGCCCTGTTTCCCGGGACAGAAAGCCTGTGAGGTTTGGCTTTCAGGTGCAGTGTGTGGCACAGCCTGGGGACTCTGTGGGCAGGCAGGGCTTTCTGTGCTGGCACCTTTTCCCTGCGAGGAATCCTCATTTGGATCGGGTTTTGGGAGGGCTGCTCAAATGGCGGGGCGGGGCTGACCAAAGGGGGGACAGCAGCCCTGTTTCCCGGGACAGAAAGCTTGTGAGGTTTGGCTTTCAGGTGCAGTGTGTGGCGCAGCCTGGGGTGTCCGTGGGCAGGCAGGGCTTTCTGTGCTGGCACCTTTTCCCTGCGAGGAATCCTCATTTGGATCGGGTTTTGGGGGGGCTGCTCAAATGGCGGGGCGGGGCTGACCAAAGGGGGGACAGCAGCCCTGTTTCCCGGGACAGAAAGCTTATGAGGTTTGGCTTTCAGGTGCAGTGTGTGGCACAGCCTGGGCACTCTGTGGGCAGGCAGGGCTTTCTGTGCTGGCACCTTTTCCCTGCGAGGAATCCTCATTTGGATCGGTTTTGGGGGGGCTGCTCAAATGGCGGGGCGGGGCTGACCAAAGTGGGGACAGCAGCCCTGTTTCCCGGGACAGAAAGCTTGTGAGGTTTGGCTTTCAGGTGCAGTGTGTGGCTCAGCCTGGGCACTCTGTGGGCAGGCAGGGCTTTCTGTGCTGGCACCTTTTCCCTGCGAGGAATCCTCATTTGGATCTGGTTTGGATCGTGTGGCCGGCAGTGGTGGGCGGGGCTGACCAAGGGGGGGGCAGCAGCCCTGTTTCCCGGGACAGAAAGCTTGTGAGGTTTGGCTTTCAGGTGCAGTGTGTGGCGCAGCCCGGGGTGTCCGTGGGCAGGCAGGGCTTTCTGTGCTGGCACATTTTCCCTGCGACGAATTCTCATTTGGATCGGGTTTGGATCGGGTGGCCGGCAATGGCAGGGCGGGGCTGCCCAAAGGGGGGACAGCAGCCCTGTTTCCCGGGACAGAAAGCTTGTGAGGTTTGGCTTTCAGGTGCAGTGTGTGGCGCAGCCTGGGCACACTGTGGGCAGGCAGGGCTTTCTGTGCTGGCACCTTTTCCCTGCGAGGAATCCTCGTTTGGATCGGGTTTGGATCGGGTGGCCGGCAATGGCGGGGCGGGGCCGACCAAGGGGCGGGACAGCAGCCCTGTTTCCCGGGACAGAAAGCTTGTGAGGTTTGGCTTTCAGGTGCAGTGTGTGGCGCAGCCTGGTCACACTGTGGGCAGGCAGGGCTTTCGGTGCTGGCACCTTTTCCCTGCGAGGAATCCTCATTTGGATCGGGTTTTGGGGGGGCTGCTCAAATGGCGGGGCGGGGCTGACCAAAGGGGGGACAGCAGCCCTGTTTCCCGGGACAGAAAGCTTGTGAGGTTTGGCTTTCAGGTGCAGTGTGTGGCGCAGCCTGGGGTGTCCGTGGGCAGGCAGGGCTTTCTGTGCTGGCACCTTTTCCCTGCGAGGAATCCTCATTTGGATCGGGTTTTGGGGGGGCTGCTCAAATGGCGGGGCGGGGCTGACCAAAGGGGGGACAGCAGCCCTGTTTCCCGGGACAGAAAGCTTGTGAGGTTTGGCTTTCAGGTGCAGTGTGTGGCACAGCCTGGGCCCTCTGTGGGCAGGCAGGGCTTTCTGTGCTGGCACCTTTTCCCTGAGAGGAATCCTCATTTGGATCGGGTTTGGATCGGGTGGCCGGCAGTGGTGGGCGGGGCTGACCAAAGGGGGGACAGCAGCCCTGTTTCCCGGGACAGAAAGCTTGTGAGGTTTGGCTTTCAGGTGCAGTGTGTGGCGCAGCCTGGGGTGTCCGTGGGCAGGCAGGGCTTTCTGTGCTGGCACCTTTTCCCTGCGAGGAATCCTCATTTGGATCGGGTTTTGGGGGGGCTGCTAAAATGGCGGGGCGGGGCTGACCAAAGGGGGGACAGCAGCCATGTTTCCCGGGACAGAAAGCTTGTGAGGTTTGGCTTTCAGGTGCAGTGTGTGGCGCAGCCTGGGCACTCTGTGGGCAGGCAGGGCTTCCTGTGCTGGCACCTTTTCCCTGCGAGGAATCCTCATTTGGATCGGGTTTGGATCGGGTGGCCGTCAATGGCGGGGCGGGGCTGACCAACGGGGGAACAGCAGCCCTGTTTCCCGGGACAGAAAGCTTGTGAGGTTTGGCTTTCAGGTGCAGTGTGTGGCGCAGCCTGGGGTGTCCGTGGGCAGGCAGGGCTTTCTGTGCTGGCACCTTTTCCCTGCGAGGAATTCTCATTTGGATCGGGTTTGGATCGGGTGGCCCACAATGGCGGGACGGGGCTGACCAAAGGGGGGACAGCAGCCCTGTTTCCCGGGACAGAAAGCTTGTGAGGTTTGGCTTTCAGGTGCAGTGTGTGGCACAGCCTGGGCACTCTGTGGGCAGGCAGGGCTTTCTGTGCAGGCACCTTTTCCCTGCGAGGAATCCTCCTTTGGATCCGGTTTGGATCGGGTGGCCGGCAATGGCAGGGCGGGGCTGACCAAAGGGGGGACAGCAGCCCTGTTTCCCGGGACAGAAAGCTTGTGAGGTTTGGCTTTCAGGTGCAGTGTGTGGCGCAGCCGGGGGTGTCCGTGAGCAGGCAGGGCTTTGTGTGGTGGCACCTTTTCCCTGCGAGGAATCCTCATTTGGATCGGGTTTGGATCGGGTGGCCGGCAATGGCGGGGCGGGGCTGACCAAGGCGGGGGACAGCAGCCCTGTTTCCCGGGACAGAAAGCTTGTGAGTTTTGGCTTTCAGGTGCAGTGTGTGGCGCAGCCTGGGGTGTCCGTGAACAGGCAGGGCTTTCTGTGCTGGCACCTTTTCCCTGCGAGGAATCCTCCTTTGGATCGGGTTTGGATCGGGTGGCCGGCAGTGGTGGGCGGGGCTGACCAAGGTGGAGGACAGCAGCCCTGTTTCCCGGGACAGAAAGCCGGTGAGGTTTGGCTTTCAGGTGCAGTGTGTGGCACAGCCTGGGGACTCTGTGGGCAGGCAGGGCTTTCTGTGCTGGCACCTTTTCCCTGCGAGGAATCCTCATTTGGATCGGGTTTTGGGAGGGCTGCTCAAATGGCGGGGCGGGGCTGACCAAAGGGGGGACAGCAGCCCTGTTTCCCGGGACAGAAAGCTTGTGAGGTTTGGCTTTCAGGTGCAGTGTGTGGCGCAGCCTGGGGTGTCCGTGGGCAGGCAGGGCTTTCTGTGCTGGCACCTTTTCCCTGCGAGGAATCCTCATTTGGATCGGGTTTTGGGGGGGCTGCTAAAATGGCGGGGCGGGGCTGACCAAAGGGGGGACAGCAGCCCTGTTTCCCGGGACAGAAAGCTTATGAGGTTTGGCTTTCAGGTGCAGTGTGTGGCACAGCCTGGGCACTCTGTGGGCAGGCAGGGCTTTCTGTGCTGGCACCTTTTCCCTGCGAGGAATCCTCATTTGGATCGAGTTTTGGGGGGGCTGCTCAAATGGCGGGGCGGGGCTGACCAAAGGGGGGACAGCAGCCCTGTTTCCCGGGACAGAAAGCTTGTGAGGTTTGGCTTTCAGGTGCAGTGTGTGGCTCAGCCTGGGCACTCTGTGGGCAGGCAGGGCTTTCTGTGCTGGCACCTTTTCCCTGCGAGGAATCCTCATTTGGATCTGGTTTGGATCGTGTGGCCGGCAGTGGTGGGCGGGGCTGACCAAGGGGGGGGCAGCAGCCCTGTTTCCCGGGACAGAAAGCTTGTGAGGTTTGGCTTTCAGGTGCAGTGTGTGGCGCAGCCCGGGGTGTCCGTGGGCAGGCAGGGCTTTCTGTGCTGGCACATTTTCCCTGCGACGAATTCTCATTTGGATCGGGTTTGGATCGGGTGGCCGGCAATGGCAGGGCGGGGCTGCCCAAAGGGGGGACAGCAGCCCTGTTTCCCGGGACAGAAAGCTTGTGAGGTTTGGCTTTCAGGTGCAGTGTGTGGCGCAGCCTGGGCACACTGTGGGCAGGCAGGGCTTTCTGTGCTGGCACCTTTTCCCTGCGAGGAATCCTCGTTTGGATCGGGTTTGGATCGGGTGGCCGGCAATGGCGGGGCGGGGCCGACCAAGGGGCGGGACAGCAGCCCTGTTTCCCGGGACAGAAAGCTTGTGAGGTTTGGCTTTCAGGTGCAGTGTGTGGCGCAGCCTGGTCACACTGTGGGCAGGCAGGGCTTTCGGTGCTGGCACCTTTTCCCTGCGAGGAATCCTCATTTGGATCGGGTTTTGGGGGGGCTGCTCAAATGGCGGGGCGGGGCTGACCAAAGGGGGGACAGCAGCCCTGTTTCCCGGGACAGAAAGCTTGTGAGGTTTGGCTTTCAGGTGCAGTGTGTGGCACAGCCTGGGCCCTCTGTGGGCAGGCAGGGCTTTCTGTGCTGGCACCTTTTCCCTGAGAGGAATCCTCATTTGGATCGGGTTTGGATCGGGTGGCCGGCAGTGGTGGGCGGGGCTGACCAAAGGGGGGACAGCAGCCCTGTTTCCCGGGACAGAAAGCTTGTGAGGTTTGGCTTTCAGGTGCAGTGTGTGGCGCAGCCTGGGGTGTCCGTGGGCAGGCAGGGCTTTCTGTGCTGGCACCTTTTCCCTGCGAGGAATCCTCATTTGGATCGGGTTTTGGGGGGGCTGCTAAAATGGCGGGGCGGGGCTGACCAAAGGGGGGACAGCAGCCCTGTTTCCCGGGACAGAAAGCTTGTGAGGTTTGGCTTTCAGGTGCAGTGTGTGGCGCAGCCTGGGCACTCTGTGGGCAGGCAGGGCTTCCTGTGCTGGCACCTTTTCCCTGCGAGGAATCCTCATTTGGATCGGGTTTGGATCGGGTGGCCGTCAATGGCGGGGCGGGGCTGACCAACGGGGGAACAGCAGCCCTGTTTCCCGGGACAGAAAGCTTGTGAGGTTTGGCTTTCAGGTGCAGTGTGTGGCGCAGCCTGGGGTGTCCGTGGGCAGGCAGGGCTTTCTGTGCTGGCACCTTTTCCCTGCGAGGAATTCTCATTTGGATCGGGTTTGGATCGGGTGGCCGGCAATGGCGGGGCGGGGCTGACCAAAGGGGGGACAGCAGCCCTGTTTCCCGGGACAGAAAGCTTGTGAGGTTTGGCTTTCAGGTGCAGTGTGTGGCACAGCCTGGGCACTCTGTGGGCAGGCAGGGCTTTCTGTGCAGGCACCTTTTCCCTGCTAGGAATCCTCCTTTGGATCCGGTTTGGATCGGGTGGCCGGCAATGGCAGGGCGGGGCTGCCCAAAGGGGGGACAGCAGCCCTGTTTCCCGGGACAGAAAGCTTGTGAGGTTTGGCTTTCAGGTGCAGTGTGTGGCGCAGCCTGGGGTGTCCGTGGGCAGGCAGGGCTTTCTGTGCTGGCACCTTTTCCCTGCGAGGAATTCTCATTTGGATCGGGTTTTGGGGGGCTGCTAAAATGGCGGGGCAGGGCTGACCAAAGGGGGACAGCAGCCCTGTTTCCCGGGACAGAAAGCTTGTGAGGTTTGGCTTTCAGGTGCAGTGTGTGGCTCAGCCTGGGCACTCTGTGGGCAGGCAGGGCTTTCTGTGCTGGCACCTTTTCCCTGCGAGGAATCCTCATTTGGATCGGGTTTGGATTGGGTGGCCGGCAATGGCGGGGCGGGGGTGATCAAAGGGGGGACAGCAGCCCTGTTTCCCGGGACAGAAAGCTTGTGAGGTTTGGCTTTCAGGTGCAATGTGTGGCGCAGCCTGGGGTGTCCGTGGGCAGGCAGGGCTTTCTGTGCTGGCACCTTTTCCCTGCGAGGAATCTTCATTTGGATCGGGTTTTGGGGGGGCTGCTAAAATGGCGGGGCGGGGCTGACCAAAGGGGGGACAGCAGCCCTGTTTCCCGGGACAGAAAGCTTGTGAGGTTTGGCTTTCAGGTGCAGTGTGTGGCACAGCCTGGGCCCTCTGTGGGCAGGCAGGGCTTTCTGTGCTGGCACCTTTTCCTGAGAGGAATCCTCATTTGGATCGGGTTTGGATCGGGTGGCCGGCAGTGGTGGGCGGGGCTGACCAAAGGGGGGACAGCAGCCCTGTTTCCCGGGACAGAAAGCTTGTGAGGTTTGGCTTTCAGGTGCAGTGTGTGGCTCAGCCTGGGCACTCTGTGGGCAGGCAGGGCTTTCTGTGCTGGCACCTTTTCCCTGCGAGGAATCCTCATTTGGATCGGGTTTTGGGGGGGCTGCTAAAATGGCGGGGCGGGGCTGACCAAAGGGGGGACAGCAGCCCTGTTTCCCGGGACAGAAAGCTTGTGAGGTTTGGCTTTCAGGTGCAGTGTGTGGCGCAGCCTGGGCACTCTGTGGGCAGGCAGGGCTTCCTGTGCTGGCACCTTTTCCCTGCGAGGAATCCTCATTTGGATCGGGTTTGGATCGGGTGGCCGTCAATGGCGGGGCGGGGCTGACCAACGGGGGAACAGCAGCCCTGTTTCCCGGGACAGAAAGCTTGTGAGGTTTGGCTTTCAGGTGCAGTGTGTGGCGCAGCCTGGGTTGTCCGTGAGCAGGCAGGGCTTTCTGTGGTGGCACCTTTTCCCTGCGAGGAATCCTCATTTGGATCGGGTTTGGATCGGGTGGCCGGCAATGGCGGGGCGGGGCTGACCAAGGGGGGGGACAGCAGCCCTGTTTCCCGGACAGAAAGCTTGTGAGTTTTGGCTTTCAGGTGCAGTGTGTGGCGCAGCCTGGGGTGTCCGTGAACAGGCAGGGCTTTCTGTGCTGGCACCTTTTCCCTGCGAGGAATCCTCCTTTGGATCGGGTTTGGATCGGGTGGCCGGCAGTGGTGGGCGGGGCTGACCAAGGTGGGGGACAGCAGCCCTGTTTCCCGGGACAGAAAGCCTGTGAGGTTTGGCTTTCAGGTGCAGTGTGTGGCACAGCCTGGGGACTCTGTGGGCAGGCAGGGCTTTCTGTGCTGGCACCTTTTCCCTGCGAGGAATCCTCATTTGGATCGGGTTTTGGGGGGGCTGCTAAAATGGCGGGGCGGGGCTGACCAAAGGGGGGACAGCAGCCCTGTTTCCCGGGACAGAAAGCTTGTGAGGTTTGGCTTTCAGGTGCAGTGTGTGGCGCAGCCTGGGCACACTGTGGGCAGGCAGGGCATTTTGTGCTGGCACCTTTTCCCTGCGAGGAATCCTCATTTGGATCGGGTTTTGGGGGGGCTGCTCAAATGGCGGGGCGGGGCTGACCAAAGGGGGGACAGCAGCCCTGTTTCCCGGGACAGAAAGCTTGTGAGGTTTGGCTTTCAGGTGCAGTGTGTGGCACAGCCTGGGCACTCTGTGGGCAGGCAGGGCTTTCTGTGCTGGCACCTTTTCCCTGCGAGGAATCCTCATTTGGATCGGGTTTGGATCGGGTGGCCGGCAATGGTGGGCGGGGCTGACCAAAGGGGGGACAGCAGCCCTGTTTCCCGGGACAGAAAGCTTGTGAGGTTTGGCTTTCAGGTGCAGTGTGTGGCGCAGCCTGGGCACTCCGTGGGCAGGCAGGGCTTTCTGTGCTGGCACCTTTTCCCTGCGAGGAATTCTCATTTGGATCGGGTTTTGGGGTGGCTGCTAAAATGGCGGGGCAGGGCTGACCAAAGGGGGGACAGCAGCCCTGTTTCCCGGGACAGAAAGCTTGTGAGGTTTGGCTTTCAGGTGCAGTGTGTGGCACAGCCTGGGGTGTCCGTGGGCAGGCAGGGCTTTCTGTGCTGGCACCTTTTCCCTGCGAGGAATCCTCATTTGGATCGGGTTTGGATTGGGTGGCCGGCAATGGCGGGGCGGGGGTGATCAAAGGGGGGACAGCAGCCCTGTTTCCCGGGACAGAAAGCTTGTGAGGTTTGGCTTTCAGGTGCAGTGTGTGGCGCAGCCTGGGGTGTCCGTGGGCAGGCAGGGCTTTCTGTGCTGGCACCTTTTCCCTGCGAGGAATTCTCATTTGGATCAGGTTTTGGGGGGGCTGCTAAAATGGCGGGGCAGGGCTGACCAAAGGGGGGACAGCAGCCCTGTTTCCCGGGACAGAAAGCTTATGAGGTTTGGCTTTCAGGTGCAGTGTGTGGCACAGCCTGGGCACTCTGTGGGCAGGCAGGGCTTTCTGTGCTGGCACCTTTTCCCTGCGAGGAATCCTCATTGGGATCGAGTTTTGGGGGGGCTGCTAAAATGGCGGGGCGGGGGTGACCGAAGGGGGGACAGCAGCCCTGTTTCCCGGGACAGAAAGCTTGTGAGGTTTGGCTTTCAGGTGCAGTGTGTGGCGCAGCCTGGGAACATTGTGGGCAGGCAGGGCTTTCTGTGCTGGCACCTTTTCCCTGCGAGGAATCCTCATTTGGATCGGCTTTGGATCGGGTGGCCGGCAATGGCAGGGCGGGGCTGACCAAAGGGGGGACAGCAGCCCTGTTTCCCGGGACAGAAAGCTTGTGAGGTTTGGCTTTCAGGTGCAGTGTGTGGCGCAGCCTGGGTTGTCCGTGAGCAGGCAGGGCTTTCTGTGCTGGCACCTTTTCCCTGCGAGGAATCCTCATTTGGATCGGGTTTGGATCGGGTGGCCGGCAATGGCGGGGCGGGGCTGACCAAGGGGGGGACAGCAGCCCTGTTTCCCGGGACAGAAAGCTTGTGAGTTTTGGCTTTCAGGTGCAGTGTGTGGTGCAGCCTGGGGTGTCCGTGAACAGGCAGGGCTTTCTGTGCTGGCACCTTTTCCCTGCGAGGAATCCTCCTTTGGATCGGGTTTGGATCGGGTGGCCCACAATGGCGGGACGGGGCTGACCAAAGGGGGGACAGCAGCCCTGTTTTCCCGGGACAGAAAGCTTGTGAGGTTTGGCTTTCAGGTGCAGTGTGTGGCACAGCCTGGGCACTCTGTGGGCAGGCAGGGCTTTCTGTGCAGGCACCTTTTCCCTGCGAGGAATCCTCCTTTGGATCCGGTTTGGATCGGGTGGCCGGCAATGGCAGGGCGGGGCTGCCCAAAGGGGGGACAGCAGCCCTGTTTCCCGGGACAGAAAGCTTGTGAGGTTTGGCTTTCAGGTGCAGTGTGTGGCGCAGCCTGGGGTGTCCGTGGGCAGGCAGGGCTTTCTGTGCTGGCACCTTTTCCCTGCGAGGAATCCTCATTTGGATCGGGTTTGGATCGGGTGGCCGGCAATGGCGGGTCGGGGCTGACCAAGGGGGGGACAGCAGCCCTGTTTCCCGGGACAGAAAGCTTGTGAGCTTTGACTTGCAGGTGCAGTGTGTGGCGCAGCCTGGGCACACTGTGGGCAGGCAGGGCTTTCTGTGCTGGCACCTTTTCCCTGCGAGGAATCCTCATTTGGATCGGGTTTTGGGGGGGCTGCTAAAATGGCGGGGCGGGGCTGACCAAAGGGGGGACAGCAGCCCTGTTTCCCGGGACAGAAAGCTTGTGAGGTTTGGCTTTCAGGTGCAGTGTGTGGCGAGGCCTGGGCACATTGTGGGCAGGCAGGGCTTTCTGTGCTGGCACCTTTTCCCTGCGAGGAATCCTCATTTGGATCGGGTTTGGATCGGGTGGCCGTCAATGGCGGGGCGGGGCTGACCAAAGGGGGGACAGCAGCCCTGTTTCCCGGGACAGAAAGCTTGTGAGGTTTGGCTTTCAGGTGCAGTGTGTGGCGCAGACTTGGCACTCCGTGGGCAGGCAGGGCTTTCTGTGCTGGCACCTTTTCCCTGCGAGGAATTCTCATTTGGATCGGGTTTTGGGGTGGCTGCTAAAATGGCGGGGCAGGGCTGACCAAAGGGGGGACAGCAGCCCTGTTTCCCGGGACAGAAAGCTTGTGAGGTTTGGCTTTCAGGTGCAGTGTGTGGCACAGCCTGGGCACTCTGTGGGCAGGCAGGGCTTTCTGTGCTGGCACCTTTTCCCTGCGAGGAATCCTCATTTGGATCGGGTTTGGATCGGGTGGCCGGCAATGCCGGGGCGGGGGTGACCAAAGGGGGGACAGCAGCCCTGTTTCCCGGGACAGAAAGCTTGTGAGGTTTGGCTTTCAGGTGCAGTGTGTGGCGCAGCCTGGGGTGTCCGTGGGCAGGCAGGGCTTTCTGTGCTGGCACCTTTTCCCTGCGAGGAATCCTCATTTGGATCGGGTTTTGGGGGGGCTGCTAAAATGGCGGGGCGGGGCTGACCAAAGGGGGGACAGCAGCCCTGTTTCCCGGGACAGAAAGCTTGTGAGGTTTGGCTTTCAGGTGCAGTGTGTGGCGCAGCCTGGGCACTCTGTGGGCAGGCAGGGCTTTCTGTGCTGGCACCTTTTCCCTGCGAGGAATCCTCATTTGGATCGGGTTTGGATCGGGTGGCCGGCAGTGGTGGGCGGGGCTGACCAAAGGGGGGACAGCAGCCCTGTTTCCCGGGACAGAAAGCTTGTGAGGTTTGGCTTTCAGGTGCAGTGTGTGGCGCAGACTTGGCACTCCGTGGGCAGGCAGGGCTTTCTGTGCTGGCACGTTTTCCCTGCGAGGAATCCTCATTTGGATCGGGTTTTCTGGGGGCTGCTAAAATGGCGGGGCAGGGCTGACCAAAGGGGGGACAGCAGACCTGTTTCCCGGGACAGAAAGCTTGTGAGGTTTGGCTTTCAGGTGCAGTGTGTGGCGCAGCCTGGGGTGTCCGTGGGCAGGCAGGGCTTTCTGTGCTGGCACCTTTTCCCTGCGAGGAATCTTCATTTGGATCGGGTTTTGGGGGGGCTGCTAAAATGTCGGGGCGGGGCTGACCAAAGGGGGGACAGCAGCCCTGTTTCCCGGGACAGAAAGCTTGTGAGGTTTGGCTTTCAGGTGCAGTGTGTGGCGCAGCCTGGGGTGTCCGTGGGCAGGCAGGGCTTTCTGTGCTGGCACCTTTTCCCTGCGAGGAATCCTCATTTGGATCGGGTTTTGGGGGGGCTGCTAAAATGGCGGGGCGGGGCTGACCAAAGGGGGGTCAGCAGCCCTGTTTCCCGGGACAGAAAGCTTGTGAGGTTTGGCTTTCAGGTGCAGTGTGTGGCGCAGCCTGGGCACACTGTGGGCAGGCAGGGCTTTCTGTGCTGGCACCTTTTCCCTGCGAGGAATCCTCATTTGGATCGGGTTTGGATCGGGTGGCCGGTAGTGGTGGGCGGGGCTGACCAAGCGGGGGGCAGCAGCCCTGTTTCCCGGGACAGAAAGCTTGTGAGGTTTGGCTTTCAGGTGCAGTGTGTGGCGCAGCCTGGGGTGTCCGTGAACAGGCAGGGCTTTCTGTGCTGGCACCTTTTCCCTGCGAGGAATCCTCCTTTGGATCGGGTTTTGGGGGGGCTGCTAAAATGGCGGGGCGGGGCTGACCAAAGGGGGGACAGCAGCCCTGTTTCCCGGGACAGAAAGCTTGTGAGGTTTGGCTTTCAGGTGCAGTGTGTGGCGCAGCCTGGGCACATTGTGGGCAGGCAGGGCTTCCTGTGCTGGCACCTTTTCCCTGCGAGGAATCCTCATTTGGATCGGGTTTGGATCGGGTGGCCGTCAATGGCGGGGCGGGGCTGACCAAAGGGGGGACAGCAGCCCTGTTTCCCGGGACAGAAAGCTTGTGAGGTTTGGCTTTCAGGTGCAGTGTGTGGCGCAGACTTGGCACTCCGTGGGCAGGCAGGGCTTTCTGTGCTGGCACCTTTTCCCTGCGAGGAATTCTCATTTGGATCGAGTTTTGGGGGGGCTGCTAAAATGGCCGGGCGGGGCTGACCAAAGTGGGGACAGCAGCCCTGTTTCCCGGGACAGAAAGCTTGTGAGGTTTGGCTTTCAGGTGCAGTGTGTGGCGCAGCCTGGGCACTCTGTGGGCAGGCAGGA
>NW_026990883.1:0-35901 GCF_036250125.1 Pseudopipra pipra
TAGTCAATGGGGGTCAAGAGGGGTCAATGAAGATCAGCAGTGGTCTACGGGGAGCAATAAGGGTCAACAGGGGTCAGTGGTGGTCAACGGGGTCAACAGGGGTCATTAGGGGTCAAGGGGGGTCAATGGTGGTCAACGGGGGTCAGTAAGGGTCAACAGGGGTCAACAGGAGTCAATGGGGGGTTAAGGGTGGTCAAGGGGGGTCAACAGGGATCAAGGGGGGTCAGTGGTGGTCAACAGGGGTCAATGGGGGTCAAGGGGGGTCAATGGTGGTCAACAGGGGTCAATGGGGGTCAACGGGGGCTAATGGTAGTCATTGGGGGTCTGTGGTGGTCAATGGGGTCAAGGGGGGTCAATGGGTGGCCAATAGGGGTCAATGGGGGTTAAGGGGGGTCAATGGAGGTCAGGGGTGGTCAACAGGACTCAACAGGGGTCAAGGGAGGTCAATAGGGGTCAACAGGGATCAAGGGTTGTCAATGGTTGTCAGTGGTGGTCAACAGGGGTCAACGGTGGTCAATGGGGGTCAATGGTGGTCAACAGGGGTCAACGGTGGTCAGTGGGGGTCAAGGGTGGTCATTAGGGGTCAATGGGGGTCAGTGGTGGTCAACAGGGGTCAACGGGAGTCAAGGGGGGTCAATGGGTGGTCAGTGGTGGTCATTAGGGGTCAATGGGGGTCAAAGGGGGTCAGTGGTGGTCAACGGTGGTCAACAGCGGTCAAGGGGGGTCAATGGTGGTCAACAGGGGTCAATGGGGGTCAACGGGGGTCAATGGTGGTCATTGGGGGTCTGTGGTGGTCAGTGGGGGTCAAGGGGGGTCAATAGGGGTCAACGGGGGTCAGTGGGGTTCAGCGATGGTCATCGGTGGTCAATGGTGGTTAGTGGTGGTCAACGGGGGTCAGTGGTGGTCAATGGGGGTCAGTGGGGGTCAAGGGTGGTCAATGGAGGTCAGGGGTGGTTAATAGGGGTCAATGGGGATCAAAGGGAGTCAGTGGTGGTCAACAGTGACCAACGGTGGTCAAGGGGGGTCAATGGGGGTCAATGGTGGTCAACAGTGACCAACAGTGGTCAAGGGGGGTCAATGGGGGTCAATGGGGGTCAATGGTGGTCAACAGTGACCAACAGTCGTCAAGGGGGGTCAATGGGGGTCAATGGGGGTCATTACAGGTCAAAGGGGGTTCATGGTGGTCAGTGGTGGTCAAGGGGGGTCAATGGGGGTCAGTGGTGGTCAACAGGGGTCAACGGGGGTCAGTGGGGGTCAACGGTGGTCAACGGTGGTTGGTGGGTGTCAGTGGTGGTCAACAGGGGTCAATGGGGGCCAACAAGGGTCAGTGGGGGTCAATGGTGGTCGGTGGGGGTCGATGGTGGTCACCGGGGGTCAGTGGTGGTCAACAGGGATCAGCAGTGGTCAACAGTGGTCGGGGGGGTCAATGGAGGTCAGGGGTGGTCAACAGGGGTCAAGGGGGGTCAGTGGTGGTCAATGGGGTCAACAGGGGTCAGTGGTGGTCAGTGGTGGTCAAGGGGGGTCAATGGGGGTCAACGGGGGTCAATGGGGGTCAATGGGGGTCTTTAGGGGTCAAGGTTGGTCAGTGATGGTCAACAGGGGTCAAGGGGTGTTAATGACCCCTGATGGCCACTAATGATCCTTGATGACCTCTAATGATCCCTGATGACCTCTAATGACTCCTGATGACCACTAATGACTCCTGATGACCTCTAATGATCCCTGATGAGCACTAATGACCCCTGATGACCTCTAATGACCCTTGATGACCACTAATGACCCTTAATGACTCCTGATAACCGCTTATGACCCCTGATGACCACTAATGACCCGTGATGGCCACTAATGACTCTGATGACCACTAATGACCCCTGATGACCTCTAATGACCCCTGATGACTACTAATGGCCCCTGATGACTTTTAATGACCCCTGATGACCACTAATGATCCCTGATGACCATTAATGATCCCTGCTGACCTCTAATGATCCCTGCTGACCTCTAATGATCCCTGATGACCACTAATGATCCCTGATGACCACTAATGACTCCTGATGACCACTAATGATCCCTGATGACCATTAATGATCCCTGATGACCACTAATGACCACTAATGACCCTTAATGACTCCTGATAACCGCTAATGACCCCTGATGACCACTAATGACTGTCAGTAGCTATTAATGACCTCTAATGACCCCTGATGACCACTAATGACTGTTAGTAGCTTTTAATGGCTTTTAATGATCTCTGATGACCACTAATAACTGTTAGTGGCTATTAATGACCTCTAATGATTCCTTGATGACTGTTAATGATTGTTAGTAGCTATTAATGATCTCTAATGACCCCTGATGACCACTAATGACTGTTAGTAGCTATTAATGACTTCTAATGACGCCTGCTGACCACTAATAACTGTTAGTGGCTATTAATGATCTCTAATGACTCCTGATGACCACTAATGACTGTTAGTAGCTATTAATGCTCTCTAATGACCCCTGATGACCACTAATGAGTGTTAGTAATTACTAATGATTTCTAGTAGTCCCTGATGACTGCTAATGATTGTTAGCAATTGCTAATGAGTTCTAATGACCCCTGATTGCCACTGATGAGTGTTAGTAACTACTAATGACCTGTAATGATCCCCAAGGACTACTAATGACTGTTAGTAATTACTAATGGTCTCTAATGACTCCTGATGACCACTAATGACTGTTAGTAACGATCAACGATCTCTAACGACCCGTGATGACTGCTAATGAGCATTAGTGACTATTAATGATCTCTAATGAGTCCTGATGACCACTAATGATCCCTGCTGACCTCTAATGATCCCTGCTGACCTCTAATGATCCCTGATGACCACTAATGACCCCTGATGACCATTAATGACCCTTGATGACCACTATTTGCTCCTGATGACCACTAATGACTCCTGATGACTACTAATGACTCCTGATGACCACTAATGACCCCTGATGACCACTAATGGCCGTTAATGAGTGCTAACGAGCCCTAATTGCAGGTGGTGCAGTTCAAGCAGCAGTCGCGGCTGGAGGAGAAGCGGAAGAAGGCCCTGGACCTGCAGCTCGACTTCATCGTGGGGCAGACGGAGAAATACTCGGACCTGCTGAGCCGCAGCCTCAACGCCCCCCGGGCCCCGCCCCCCGCGCCCGGGACACGCCCACCCGCCGCCTGCGCAGGTGGGGGGGGGCTGGGGCAGCTGGGGGGGGGGCTGGGGGTCACCTGGAGGGGTCTGGGGTCACCTGGGGGGTGGGAGGGGTCACCTGAGGGGGTCTGGGGGCACCTGGGTGGGGTCTGGGGGTCACCTGTGTCACCTGGGGGGGTCTGGGGGTCACCTGGGGGGGTCTGAGGGTCACCTGGGGGGGTCTGGGGGCACCTTGGAGGGGTTTGGGGGTCACCTGGGAGGGGTCTGGGGGTCACCTGGAGGGGTCTGGGGGTCACCTGGGGGGGTCTGAGGGTCACCTGAGGGGGTGGGAGGGGTCTCAGTGTCACCTGGGGGGGTCTGGGGGTCACCTGAGGGGGTGGGAGGGGTCTCAGTGTCACCTGGGGGGGTCTGGGGGTCACCTGAGGGGGTGGGAGGGGTCTCAGTGTCACCTGGGGGGGGGATCTGGGGGTCACCTGGGGGGGTCTGGGGGTCACCTGAGGGGGTCTGGGGGTCACCTGGAGGGGGTCTGGGGGTCACCTGTGTCACCTGGGGGGGTCTGGGGGTCACCTGAGGGGGTGGGAGGGTCTCAGTGTCACCTGGGGGGGGGTCTGGGGGTCACCTGGGGGGGTCTGGGGGTCACTTGAGGGGTGGGAGGGGTCTGGGGGTCACCTGGGGGGGTCTGGGGGTCACCTGGAGGGGTCTGGGGGTCACGTGGGGGGGTCTGGGGGTCACGTGGGGGGGTCTGGGGGTCACCTGGAGGAGTCTGGGGGCAGCTGGGAGGGGTCTGGGGGTCACCTGGGGGGGTCTGGGGGTCACCTGGGGGGGTCTGGGGGTCACCTGAGGGGGTGAGAGGGGTCTGGGGGTCACCTGGGGGGGTCTGGGGGTCACCGGGAGGGGTCTGGGGGTCACCTGGGGGTCTGGGGGTCACCGGGAGGGGTCTGGGGGTCACCTGGGGGGGGTGGGAGGGGGTCTCAACGTCACTTTTTCCCCTCCCCCCCCCCAGGTGACGCCGCCCAAGGACCCCCCGCCGAGGGGGGGGAGGGGCCCAGACCCCTGGGGGACCTTCTGGGGACCCTCCCCCCGCAGGTAACGACCCCTCCCCCTCCTCTCTTCCCGAATTTTGGGGTCTTCTCCACCCCCCCCCAAATATTGGGATTTTTGCAGCCTTAAATTGACCCAAAAACTCACAGAAATTGACCCAAAAATGCCTGAAATTGACCCAAAAATCCCTTAAATTGAACTAAAATTCACTTAAATTGACCCAAAAATCCCTTAAATTGACCCAAAAACTCCTTAAATTGACCCAAAAATCCCTTAAATTGAACTAAAATTCACTTAAATTGACCCAAAAGTTGCTTAAATTGCCCCAAAAATCCCTTAAATTGATCTAAAAATCACTAAAATCAACCCAAAAATCACTTTACTTGACCCAAAATTACTTAAATTGAACTAAAAATCACTTAAATTGCCCCAAAAATCCCTTAATTGACCAATAAACTGCTTAAATTGCTACAAAAATCAGTAAAAAATTACTTTAATTGTCCCAAAAATCACTTTAATTGACCCGAAAATTACTCAAATTGAACTTAAAATCATTTGAATTGCCCCAAAAATCACTAAAATTGACCCAAAAATCCCTTAAATTGACACAAAAATCCCTTAAATTGACCCAAAAATGCCTTAAATTGAATTAAAATTCACTTAAATTGACCCAAAAGTTGCTTAAATTGACCCCAAAATCACTTAAATTGATCTAAAAATCCCTTAAGTTGCCCCAAAAATTACTTAAATTGACCCCAAATTGCTTAAATTTAACTGAAATTCATTTAAATTGACCCAAAAGTTGCTTAAATTGACCCAAAATCCCTTAAATTGACCCCAAAATCACTTAAATTGCCCCAAAAGTTCCTTAAATTGCCCCAGAATTACTTAAATTGCCCCAAAAATTACTTAAATTGATCCAAAAATCCCTTAATTGAACTAAAATTCACTTAAATTGACCCAAAAGTTGCTTAAATCGACCCAAAAATCACTTAAATCGATACAAAATTGACCCAAAAATTGCTTTAATTGACCCAAAAATCACTTTAATTGACCCAAAAATTACTCAAATTGAACTTAAAATCATTTGAATTGCCCTAAAAATCATTTAAATTGCCCCAAAAATCACTTAAATCGACACAAAAATCAGTAAAAAATTGCTTTAATTGACCCAAAAATCGCTTTAATTGACCCGAAAATCCCTTAAATTGATCTAAAAATCACTTAAATTGCCCCAAAAATCCTTTAAATGGACCCAAAAATCACTTAAATCGATACAAAAATTGACCCAAAAATTGCTTTAATTGACCTAAAAATTGCTTTAATTGACCCAAAAATTACTCAAATTGAACTTAAAATCATTTGAATTGCCCCAAAAATCACTTTAATTGGCACAAAAATCACTTAAATTGACCCAAAAATCACTTAAATCGACACAAAAATCAGTAAAAAATTACTTTAATTGTCCCAAAAATCACTTTAATTGACCCGAAAATCACTTTATTTGACCCAAAAATTACCGGAATCGCTTTAAAAATGACCAAAAATTATGGGAATTGTCCAAAATCCCTTTTTTTCCCTTTTTTGCCCTTTTTTGCCCTTTTTTCCCCCAGGCCCTGCTGAGGAGGGAGCGGGACCCTCCCCCCCCGTGGGGCCCCCGCGAGGACGACGCCGAGTTCGCCGCCGACGACGAGGAGGGTCAGTTTTGGGGGATTCCCAATTCTGGGGGGGTTCCCCAATTTTGGGGGGGTTCCCCCAATTTTGGGGGGTTCAGTGAATTTTAGCATTTTTTAAGGAATTTTTTAGGACTTTTTTTGGGCATTTTTAGGTATTTTTGGAGCATTTTTACCATTTTTAAATAAATTTTTTAGGACTTTTTTAGGAGTATTTTTAGGTATTTTTTGGGCATTTTTAACATTTTTTTAAGAATTTTTAGTGCATTTTTTTGGGATTTTTAGGGATTTTTTGAGCATTTTCAGCATTTTTTAGTGAGTTTTTCGTGCATTTTTTTGGGTCATTTTTAGGTATTTTTTGAGCATTTTTAATGAATTTTTTAGGGCCTTTTTTTGGGGCATTTTTAGGTATTTTTTGAGCATTTATAACCATTTTTTTATGAATTTTTTAGGATTTTTTTAGGAGTATTTTTAGGTATTTTTTGAGCATTTTTAGCATTTTTAATGAATTTTTTAGGCTGATTTTTTGGTTATTTTTAGGTATTTTTTGAGCATTTTTAGCATTTTTTAATGAATTTTTTAGGGTGTTTTTTTGGGGCATTTTTAGGGATTTTTTGAGCATTTTCAGCATTTTTTAGTGAATTTTTCGTGCATTTTTTGGGTCATTTTTAGGAATTTTTTGAGCATTTTTTATGAATTTTTTAGGATTTTTTTAGGGGCATTTTTAGGTATTTTTTGAGCATTTTTACCATTTTAAAATAAATTTTTTAGCATTTTTTTAGGAGTATTTTTAGAGTTTTTTTGAGTATTTTTACCATTTTTTAATGAATTTTTTAGGTTGTTTTTTTGGGTGCTTTTAGGTATTTTTTGAGCATTTTTAGCATTTTTTAATGAATTTTTTAGGATTTTTTTAGGAGTATTTTTAGGTATTTTTTGAGCTTTTTTAGCATTTTTTAGCCAATTTTTTAGTGCATTTTTTTTGTTATTTTTAGGTATTTTTTTGAGCATTTTTAACATTTTTTAAAGAATTTTTAGTGCATTTTTTTTGGATTTTTAGGGATTTTTTGAGCATTTTTAGCATTTTTTTATGAATTCTTTAGGAGTTTTTTAGGGGCATTTTTAGTATTTTTTGAGCATTTTTAGCATTTTTTTATGAATTTTTTAGGATTTTTTTAGGAGTATTTTTAGGTATTTTTTGAGTATTTTTAGCATTTTTTAATGAATTTTTAGTGCATTTTTTGGGCATTTTTAGGGATTTTTTGGGTTTTTTTACCATTTTTTAATGAATTTTTTAGGGTGTTTTTTTGGGTGTCTTTAGGTATTTTTTGGGCATTTTTACCATTTTTAAATAAATTTTTTAGGACTTTTTTTGGAGTATTTTTAGGGATTTTTTGAACATTTTTAGCATTTTTAATGAATTTTTTAGGACTTTTTTTGGGCATTTTTAGGTATTTTTTGACCATTTTTAACATTTTTTTAAGAATTTTTAGTGCATTTTTTGGGGCATTTTTAGGTATTTTTTGAGTATTTTTAGCATTTTTTAATGAATTTTTTAGGCTGATTTTTTGGTTATTTTTAGGAATTTTTTGAGCATTTTTACCATTTTTTAATGAATTTTTTAGGTTGTTTTTTTGGGTGCTTTTAGGTATTTTTTGAGCATTTTTAGCATTTTTTAATGAATTTTTTAGGACTTTTTTTTGGGCGTTTTTAGGTATTTTTTGAGCATTCTTAAAATTTTTTAATTAATTTTTTAAGGTTTTTTTGGGGGCATTTTAGGGATTTTTTGAGCATTTTTAGCATTTTTTTATGAATTTTTTAGGGCTTTTTTTGGAAGTTTTTAGGGGTTTTTTAAGCATTTTTAAGTATTTTTTAGGAATTTTTAGTGCATTTTTTGGGGCATTTTTACGGATTTTTTGAGCATTTTTAGCATTTTTTTATGAATTTTTTAGGATTTTTTTAGGGGCATTTTTTAGGTATTTTTTGAGTATTTTTATCTTTTTTATGGATTTTTTATGGTTTTTTTGGGGCATTTTTAGGGATTTTTTGGGGTTTTTTAGCATTTTTTTTAAGAATTTTTAGTGCATTTTTTTGGGGCATTTTTAGGTATTTTTTGAGTATTTTTAGCATTTTTTAAAGAATTTTTTAAGGTGTTTTTTGGGGCATTTTTAGGGATTTTTTGAGCATTTTTACCATTTTTTAATGAATTTTTTAGGCTGGTTTTTTTGGGTGTTTTTAGATATTTTTTGAGCATTTTCAGCATTTTTTATACGAATTTTTAGTGCATTTTTTGGGGCATTTTAGGGTTTTTTGAGCATTTCTACTGGTTTTTTATTAATTTTTTAGGAGTTTTTTAGGAACATTTTTTAGGTATTTTTTGAGTATTTTTAGCATTTTTTAGTGAATTTTTAAGGCCTTTTTTTGGTTATTTTTAGGTATTTTTGAGCATTTTTAACCGTTTTTTACGAATTTTTTAGAGTGATTTTTTGGGGCATTTTTAGATATTTTTTGAGCATTTTCACAATTTTTTTGAGGATTTTCACCCCTTTTCTTCGAGTTTTCACTCATTTTTTGGGTGTTTTCACCCATTTTTGGGGCGTTTTTCTCCATTTTTTTTGCGTTTTCACCCATTTCTGGGACTTTTTCACCGATTTCTGGGGGTTTTTTACCATTTTTTGAGGATTCTGACCCATTTCCAGGGTTTTTTCCCTTATTTCTTTTGAGTTTTCATCCATTTTTCTTTGAGTTTTCACCCATTTTTGTGGCGTTTTCACCCATTTTTTGGGCGTTTTTCACCCATTTTTGGGACGTTTTTCTCCATTTTTTTTGGGTTTTCACCCATTTCTGGGACTTTTTCACCGATTTCTGGGGTTTTTTTCCCATTTTTTGAGGATTCTGACCCATTTTCAGGGTTTTTTCCCTTATTTGTTTTGAGTTTTCATCCATTTTTTTCGAGTTTTCACCCGTTTTTGGGGCATTTTCACCCATTTTTGGGCATTTTTCTTCATTTTTGGGCGTTTTTCTCCATTTTTTTTGTGTTTTTCTCCATTTTTTTTGCGTTTTTCTCCATTTTTTTTGGGTTTTCACCCATTTCTTGGACTTTTTTCCCAATTTCTGGGGTTTTTTACCATTTTTTGAAGATTCTGACCCATTTTCAGGGTTTTTTCCCTTATTCCTTTTGAGTTTTCATCCATTTTTCTTCGAGTTTTCACCCATTTTTGGGGCGTTTTTCTTCATTTTTTGGGCGTTTTTCTTCATTTTTGGGGCGTTTTTCTCCATTTTTTTTGCATTTTCACCCATTTCTGGGACTTTTTCACCGATTTCTGGGGGTTTTTTACCATTTTTTGAGGGTTCTGACCCATTTTCGGGGCTCTTTCCCCCCAGGGGAGGACGAGGAGGACACGATCGCCGCCCAGGAGCGACTCGAGGGCGACGTCGACCACCAGCAGGAGCTCGACGACCTCGCCCGCGAGGGTGGGTGCCAAAAACACCCCCAAAAACCCCCAAAACCCCCCAAAACCACCCCAAAATTCTCCAAACCTGCCCCAAAAACTCCCCCAGGACCCCTGAAAACAAGATATAAAAATAAGCCAAAAATCAGCTCAAAAATCCCCCAAAAACACCAAAAAACACCCAAACCCACCCCAAAAACGCCCCCCAGGACCCCCCAAAAAAAGCCCCAAAAAAAGCTCCAAAAATAGCCCAAAACCTCCCAAAAAACTTCCCTAAAAAACCTCCCAAAAAACCTCCCAAACCCACCCCAAAATTCTCCAAACCTGCCCCAAAAACTCCCCCAGGACCCCCAAAAACAAGATACGAAAATAGGCCAAAAATCAGCTCAAAAACCCCCCAAAAACACCCAAAAAAACCTTCCAAACCCACCCCAAAATTCTCCAAATCTGCCCCAAAAAAGCCCCTCAGGACCCTCAAAAAGAAGCTCCAAAAATAGCCAAAAATCAGCTCAAAAACACCCAAAAAACCCCCAAACCCACCCCAAAAACGCCCCCCAGGACTCCCAAAAAGAAGCTCCAAAAATAGCCCAAAATAGCCCAAAACCTCCCCAAAAACTTCCCTAAAAAACCTCCCGAAAAACCTCCCAAAAACATCCCAAAATTCTCCAAACCTGCCCCAAAAACTCCCCCAGGACCCCCCAAAACAAGATACGAAAATAGGCCAAAAACCACCTCAAAACCCCCCCAAAAACACCCAAAAAATGCCCAAACCCACCCCAAAAAAGCCCCCCAGGACCCCCAAAAAGAAGCTCCAAAAATAGGCCAAAAATCAGCTCAAAAACTCCCCAAAAACCTCCCCAAAAAAACCTCCCAAACCCACCCCAAAATTCTCCAAATCTGCCCCAAAAACTCCCCCAGGACCCCCAAAAACAAGATACAAAAATAGACCAAAAATCACCTTAAAAACTCCCCAAAAACCTCCCCAAAAAACCTCCCAAAACCACCCCAAAAACATATTCCAGGACCCCCCCAAAAAATTCCCAAAATAGACCAAAAATCACCTTAAAAACTCCCCGAAAACCTCCCCAAAAAACCTCCCAAAGCCACCCCAAAAACGCCCCCCCAGGACTCCCAAAAAAAAGCTCCAAAAATAGCCCAAAAATAGCCCAAAACCTCCCCAAAAACTTCCCAAAAAAACTTCCCAAAAAACCTCCCAAACCCACCCCAAAATTCTCCAAACCTGCCCAAAAAGGGCACCCAGGACCCCAAAAACGAGGTTCAAAAACAGGCCAAAAACAGCCCAAAAAACCATCTCAAAAACAGTTCAAGGACCCCCAAAAACAGCTTCAAAAAACACCCCAAAACACCCCTAAAAAAACCCCAAAAACACCCCAAAAACACCCCAAGACCCCCAAAAAGAAGCCCCAAAACCACCCCAAAATCCCCCAAAAACCTCCCGAAAAAACCCCAAAACCACCCAAAAAAACCCCCAAAACCCCCCAAAAAACCCCCCAAACCCACCCCAAAATTCTCCAAACCTGCCCCAAAAACTCCCCAGGACCCCTGAAAACAAGATACGAAAATAGGCCCAAAACCACCTCAAAAACCCCAAAAACACCCAAAAAAACCTCCCAAACCTGCCCTAAAAACTCCTCCAGGACCCCCCAAAAAAAAGCTCCAAAAATAACCCAAAAATCAGCTTAAAAACCTCCCAAACCCACCCCAAAATTCTCCAAACCTGCCCAAAAACTCCCCCAGGACCCCCCAAAACAAGATACGAAAATAGGCCCAAAACCACCTCAAAAACCCCCCAAAAACACCCAAAAAATGCCCAAACCCACCCAAAAATGCCCCCCAGGACCCCCAAAAAGAAGCTCCAAAAATAGCCAAAAAGTCACCTCAAAAACACCCCAAAACCACCCCAAAAAACCTCCCAAAGCCACCCCAAAAACTCCCCCAGGACTCCCAAAAAGAAGCTCCAAAAATAGCCCAAAAATAGCCCAAAACCTCCCCAAAAACTTCCCCAAAAAACCTCCCAAAAAACCTCCCCAAACCCACCCCAAAATTCTCCAAACCTGCCCCAAAAACTCCCCCAGGACCCCCAAAAACAAGCTCCAAAAATAACCCAAAAATCACCTTAAAAACAGTTCAAGGACCCTTAAAAACACCCCAAAAAACACCCAAAAATACCCCTAAAAAAGCCCCAAAAACCACCCCAAAAACACCCCCAAGACCCCCAAAAAGAAGCCCCAAAACCACCCCAAAACCTCCCAAAAAACCTTCCCGAAAAAACCCCTAAACCACCCAAAAAAAACCCCAAAACACCCCCAAAAAACCTCCCAAACCCACCCCAAAAAACACCCAAACCCACCCCAAAAACGCCCCCCAGGACTCCCAAAAAAAGCTCCAAAAATAGCCCAAAAATAGCCCAAAACCTCCCCAAAAACTTCCCTAAAAAACCTCCCAAAAAACCTCCCCAAACCCACCCTAAAATTCTCCAAACCTGCCCCAAAAAGGGCACCCAGGACCCCCAAAAACAAGCTCCAAAATAACCCAAAAATCACCTTAAAAACAGTTCAAGGACCCTTAAAAACACCCCAAAAAACACCCAAAAATACCCCTAAAAAAACCCCAAAAACACCCAAAAACACCCCCAAGACCCCCAAAAGAAGCCCAAAACCACCCCAAAACCCCCCAAAAAACCTCCCCGAAAAAACCCCAAAACCACCCAAAAAAAACCCCAAAACCCCCCAAAAAACCCCCAAACCCACCCCAAAATTCTCCAAACTTGCCCTAAAAAGGCCCCTCAGGACCCTCAAAAAAAAATCCCAAAAATAAAGCAAAAATGACCTTAAAAACTCCCCAAAAACATCCCTAAAAAACCTCCCAAAAAACCTCCCAAAAAACCTCCCAAACCCACCCCAAAATTCTCCAAACCTGCCCCAAAAACTCCCCAGGACCCCCAAAAACAAGATACAAAAATAGACCAAAAATCACCTTAAAAACAGTTCAAGGACCCCCAAAAACAACTTCGAAAAACACCCAAAAACACTCCTAAAAAAAGCCCCAAAACCACCCCAAAAACACCCCCAAGACCCCAAAAAGAAGCCCCAAAACCGCCCCAAAACCACCCCAAAAAACCTCCCAAAAAAACCCCAAAACCACCCAAAAAAAACCCCAAAACCCCCCCAAAAAACCCCCCAAACCCACCCCAAAATTCTCCAAACCTGCCCCAAAAACTCCCCCAGGACCCCTGAAAACAAGATACAAAAATAAGCCAAAAATCAGCTCAAAATCCCCCAAAAACCACCCCAAAAACCCCAAACCCCCCCCAAAAAACCTCCAAACCCACCCAGAAATACCCCGAGCAACCCCTGAATGTGTCTCAGGTGTGTCCCAGGTGTGTCCACCCCCAGGTGTGTCCAGGTGTGTCTCAGGTGTATCTCAGGTGTGTCCAGGTGTCCCCAGGTGTGTTCCAGGTGTGTCCCAAGTGTGTTCCAGGTGTGTCTCAGGTGTCCCCAGGTGTGTCCCAGGTGTGTCCCAAGTGTGTTCCAGGTGTGTCCCAGGTGTGTCCCACCCCCAGGTGTGTCCCAGGTGTGTCCCATCCCCCAGGTGTGTCCCAGGTGTGTCCCACCCCCCCAGGTCCGTCCAAGTATGTCCCAGGTGTGTCCCTGTTCCATCCCATCCCCTCCAGGTGTGTCCCAGCTCCCCCCCGGGTGTGTCCCCCCCCAGGTGAGTGACCCAGGTGTGTCTCAGGTGTGTCCCACCCCCCAGGTGTTCCCAGGTGTGTTCCCGGTGTGTCCCAGGTGTGTCCCACCCCCCCAGGTGTGTCCCAGCTCCCCCCCAGGTGTGTCCCAGCTCCCCCCCAGGTGTGTCCCACCCCCCCAGGTGTGTCCCCCCCCAGGTGAGTGACCCAGGTGTCCCCAGGTGTGTCCCAGGTGTGTCCCACCCCCCAGGTGTGTCCCAGGTGTGTCCCACCCCCGCAGGTGTCCCCAGGTGTGTCCCAGGTGTCCCTCCCCAGGTGCGTGACCCAGGTGTGTTGCAGGTGTGTTCCAGCCCCCCCCCCAGGTGTGTCCCACCCCCCAGGTGTCCCAGGTGTGTCCCAGGTGTGTCCCACCCCCCCAGGTGTGTTCCCCCCCCAGGTGCGTGACCCAGGTGTGTTGCAGGTGTATCCTGCAGGTATCCCCTTCCCCCCAGGTGTGTCCCAGGTGTGTCCTCCCCCCCAGGTGTGCCCAGGTGTGTTGCAGGTGTGTCCCGCCCCCTTAGGTGTGTCCCCCCCCCAGGTGCGTGACCCAGGTGTGTCCAGGTGTGTCCTACTCCCCCAGGTGTCCCCAGGTGTGTCCCAGGTTTGTCCCACCCCCCAGGTGTGTCCCAGCCCCCCCCCCCCCCAGGTGTGTCTCCCTTCATGTGTGTCCCACTCCTCCAGGTGTGTCCAGGTGTATCTCATCTGCCCAGGTGTGTCCCAGGTGTGTCCCAGCCCCCCCCCAGGTGTGTCCCTCCCAGGTGCATGACCCAGGTGTGTCTCAGGTGTGTCCCCCCCCCCAGGTGTGTCCCAGGTGTGTCTCAGGTGTGTCCCCCCCAGGTGAGTGACCCAGGTGTGTCCCAGGTGTGTCCCACCCCCCAGGTGTGTCCCAGGTGTGTCCAGGTGTGTCCCCCCCCCCAGGTGTGTCCCAGGTGTGTCTCAGGTGTGTCCCCCCCAGGTGAGTGACCCAGGTGTCCCTAGGTGTGTCCCACCCCCCAGGTGTGTCCCAGCCCCTCCCCAGGTGTGTCCCCCCCAGGTGTGTCCCAGGTGTGTCTCAGGTGTGTCCCCCCCCCCACGTGTGTCCCAGGTGTGTCCCAGGTGTGTCTCAGGTGTGTCCCCCCCCCAGGTGTGTCCCAGGTGTGTCTCAGGTGTGTCCCCCCCCCCAGGTGTGTCCCAGGTGTGTCTCAGGTGTGTCCCCCCCAGGTGAGTGACCCAGGTGTGTCCCGGGTGTGTCCCACCCCCCAGGTGTCCCCAGGTGTGTCCCAGGTGTGTCCCACCCCCCAGGTGCGTGACCCAGGTGTGTTGCAGGTGCGCTGCCCATGGAGGAGCTGCTCCAACGTTACGCCGGCGCCTTCACCGACTCCGACTGCGACTCCGCCCCCGGCGCCAGCAGCACCCGCTCAGGTAACGCCCACCTGGGCACACCTGGGCACACCTGGGGGGGTTAAAAGTCACCTGAGGGGGGTTGTGGGGTCACCTGAGGAGGATTTGGGGTCACCTGGGGGGGTTTTGGGGTCACCTGGGGGGGATTTGGGGTCACCTGAGGGGGTTTTGGGGTTATTTGAATGGATTTTGGGGTCACCTGGGCAGGTGGGGGCTGGTTTTGGGGTCACCTGAGAGCGTTTTGGGGTCACCTGAGAGGGATTTGGGGTCACCTGGGCAGGTGTGAGGTGGTTTTGGGGTTACCTGAGGGTGTTTTGGGGTTACCTGAGAAGGTTTTGGGAGTTACCTGAGGGGGTTTTGGGGTCACCTGGGGGGGTTTTCGGGTGACCTGAGGGGGATTTGGGGTCACCTGAGGGGGTCTTGGGGACACCTGGGAGAGTTTTGGGGTTACCTGGGGGGGTTTTGGGGTCATCTGGGGGGGTTTTGGGGTCACCTGAGGGGGATTTGGGGTTATCTGGGGCAGTTTTGGGGTCACCTGAGAAGGTTTTGGAGTTACCTGAGGGGGTTTTGGGGTCACCTGGGCAGGTGTGTGTTGGTTTTGGGCTCACCTGAGGGGGTTTTGGGGTCACCTGGGGGGTTTTGGGGTCACCTGAGCGAGTTTAGGAGCTCACCTACGAGGTTCAGGCCCCAAGTGTGGCTCCGCCCCCTCACCTGTGCCCCTCCCAAACTCACCTGTGCCCCTCCCAAACTCACCTGTGCGCCTCCCAAACTCACCTGTGCCCCGCCCAGACTCACCTGCGGCCGAGAGCGACGAGGAGGAGGAGGAGGAGGAGGAGGAGGAGGACGAGGACGAGGAGGACGAGGACGACGACGAGGAAGAGGAGGAGGAGGAGGAGCAGGAAGGGGGAGCCGGGGGAGGAGGGGGCGGGGCAGGAGGAGACCCCGCCCCGGGAGACCCCGCCCCGCCCGCCCAGGTGCCGCCGGGGGAGGGCGGGGCCGCCACCGGCCCCGCCCCGGCCACGCCCAGCTCGGGCCCCGCCGGCTCCGCCCCCAAGAAGGAGATCAGCGACATCGCGGCCGCCGCCGAGAGCCTCCAGCCCAAGGGGTACACCCTGGCCACCACACAGGTGAGGGGCGCACCTGGGGGCACCTGGGGGCACCTGGGCACACCTGGGGGCACTTGGGGGCACCTGGGGGCACCTGGGGGCACCTGGGCACACCTGGGGGCACCTGGGGGCATCTGGATCCATCTCCAGCCCAAGGGGTACACCCTGGCCACCACACAGGTGAGGGGGCACCTGGGCACACCTGGGGGCAACTGGGGGCACCTGGGGGCATCTGGGGGCACCTGGGGGCACCTGGGGGCACCTGGGCACACCTGGGGGGGGTGGGACACATCTCCAGCCCAAGGGGTACACCCTGGCCACCACACAGGTGAGGGGGCACCTGGGCACACCTGGGGGCACCTGGGGGCACCTGGGGGCACCTGGGGGCACCTGGGGGGGGTGGGACACATCTCCAGCCCAAGGGGTACACCCTGGCCACCACACAGGTGAGGGGCACACCTGGGCACACCTGGGGGCACCTGGGCACACCTGGGGGCACCTGGGGGCACCTGGGGGCATCTGGGGGCACCTGGGGGGGGTGGGACACATCTCCAGCCCAAGGGGTACACCCTGGCCACCACACAGGTGAGGGGGCACCTGGGCACACCTGGGGGCACCTGGGGGCACCTGGGGGCACTTGGGGGCACCTGGGAGGGGTGGGACACATCTCCAGCCCAAGGGGTGCACCCTGGCCACCACACAGGTGAGGGGTGCACCTGGGCACACCTGGGGGCACCTGGGACACACCTGGGCACACCTGGGGGCACCTGGGGGCACCTGGGGGCATCTGGATCCATCTCCAGCCCAAGGGGTACACCCTGGCCACCACACAGGTGAGGGGCACACCTGGGCACACCTGGGGGCAACTGGGGGCACCTGGGGGCATCTGGGGGCACCTGGGGGCACCTGGGGGCACCTGGGCACACCTGGGGGGGGTGGGACACATCTCCAGCCCAAGGGGTACACCCTGGCCACCACCCAGGTGAGGGGGGCACACCTGGGCACCTGGGGGCACCTGGGCGCACCTGGGGCATCTGGGGGCACCTGGGGACAACTGGGCACACCTGGGGGCACCTGGGGGCATCTGGGGGCATCTGGGCACACCTGGGGGCACCTGGGTATATTTGGGGGCACGTGGGGGCACCTGGGCACACCTGGGGGCACCTGGGCACACCTGGGGGCAACTGGACACACCTGGGGGCACCTGGGGGCACCTGGATCCATTTCCAGCCCAAGGGGTACACCTTGGCCACCACACAGGTGAGGGGGCACACCTGGGCACCTGGGGGCACCTGGGGGCACTTGAGGGCATCTGGGGGCACCTGGGGGCATCTGGGGGCATCTGGGGGCACCTGGGGGCACCTGGGCACATCTGGGGGCACCTGGATTCATCTCCAGCCCAAGGGGTACACCCTGGCCACCACCCAGGTGAGGGGGGCACACCTGGGGGCACCTGGGGGCAGCTGGGGGCACCTGGGGGCATCTGGGGGGGGTGGGACACATCTCCAGCCCAAGGGGTGCACCCTGGCCACCACCCAGGTGAGGGGCGCATCTGGGCACACCTGGGGGCACCTGGGGGCACCTGGGGGCACCTGGGACACACCTGAGGGCACCAGGGCACACCTGGGCACACCTGGGGACACCTGGATCCATTGGGATCCATAGGGATCTATAGGGACTCACCTGGAGGGGTGTAGGTGGGGGCACCTGGGGAGTCTGGGGGTCACCTGGGACACACCTGGGACACACCTGGGCACACCTGGGACACACCTGGGACACACCTGGATCTATAGGGCTCTATAGAGATCTATAGGGACTCACCTGGAGTGGTTGTAGAGGGGGTCACTTAGGGAGTCTAAGGGTCACCTGTGGGGCCTGGGACGCACCTGGGACACACCTGGGACACACCTGGGTCCATTGGGTGTCACCTGAAGGGTCGTAGGGGTGTTACCTGTGGGGTTACCTGGAAGGTTTAGGAACTCACCTGGAGTTTGGGGGTTCTGAGGGTCACCTGTGGGGTCAGGGGGTCACCTGGGCCTGACCTGTGCCCACCTGTGCAGGTGAAGACGCCCATCCCTCACCTGCTGAGGGGCACCCTGCGGGAGTACCAGCACATCGGGCTGGACTGGCTCGTCACCATGTACGAGAAGAAGCTCAACGGGATCCTCGCCGACGAGATGGGGCTGGGCAAGACCATCCAGACCATCTCCCTGCTGGCACACCTGGCCTGCGAGAAAGGTGGGGGCACACCTGGGCACACCTGGGGGCGGGGGGGAAAAAAAAACGGGGGGAAAAGGGGAAAAAACGGGGAAAAACGGGGAAAAAATGGGGGAAATGTGGGGAAAAAAGGGGTGGAAAGGGTTAAAAGTGGGGGAGGAACCGTCTGGAAAGGTGGTGGGGCACAGCTGGGCACACCTGGCACACACCTGGGCACACCTGGGGGGAGGGGGGGGAAAAAAACGGGGGGAAAAAGGGGAAAAAACGGGGGAAATGGGGGAAAAAGGGGTGGAAAGGGTTAAAACTGGGTGAGAAACCCCCCAAAAAGGTGCCAGGTGTAGGAAAGGAGACACCTGGGCACACCTGGCACACACCTGGGCACACCTGGGGGGGAGGGGGGGAAAAAAAACGGGGGGAAAAGGGGAAAAAACGGGGGGAAAAGGGGAAAAAATGGGGGAAATGTGGGGAAAAAAGGGGTGGAAAGGGTTAAAAATGGGGGAGGAACCGTCTGGAAAGGTGGTGGGGCACAGCTGGGCACACCTGGCACACACCTGGGCACACCTGGGGGCGGGGGGGGAAAAAAACGGGGGGAAAAGGGGAAAAAACGGGGAAAAAAGGGGAAAAAATGGGGGAAATGTGGGGAAAAAAGGGGTGGAAAGGGTTAAAAATGGGGGAGGAACCGTCTGGAAAGGTGGTGGGGCACAGCTGGGCACACCTGGCACACACCTGGGCACACCTGGGCACACCTGGGGGCGGGGGGGTGGAAAAAAAACGGGGGGAAAAGGGGAAAAAATGGGTGAAATGTGGAAAAGAAGAAGGGGTGAAAATGGTTAAAAATGGGTGAAAACCCCTGAAAAGGGGGTCAGGTGTAGGAGAGGAGGCACCTGGGCACACCTGGCACACACCTGGGCACACCTGGGCACACCTGGGGGGGAGGGGTGGAAAAAAAATGGGGGAAAAGGGGAAAAAATGGGTGAAATGTGGGGAAAAAAAAGGGGTGAAAATGGTTAAAAATGGGTGAAAACCCCTGAAAAGGGGGCCAGGTGTAGGAGAGGAGGCACCTGGGCACACCTGGCACACACCTGGGCACACCTGGGGGGGAGGGGTGAAAAAAAAACAAGGGGAAAAGGGGAAAAAATGGGTGAAATGTGGAAAAGAAAAAGGGGTGAAAATGGTTAAAAATGGGTGAAAATCCCTGAAAAGGGGGTCAGGTGTAGGAGAGGAGGCACCTGGGCACACCTGGCACACACCTGGGCACACCTGGGCACCTTTGGGGGTCTCCAGAACCCACCTGAGACCCACCTGAGACCCACCTGGGCATCTTTGGGGGTGTCCAGAACCCACCTGAGACCCACCTGGGACCCACCTGGGCACCTTTAGGTCACACCTGAGCCCCTTTAGGTCACACCTGGGCACCTTTTTGGGCTCTCCCGGCCTCACCTGTGCCCTTTACCTGCCCACAGGTAGCTTGTGCCCTCACCTGGTGCTCACCTGGTGCCCACCTGGGCGACGCCCAACCGGGAGACGGAGCTCAGGGGGACCCACCTGGGCACCTTTGGGTCACACCTGGGCACCTTTTTGGGGTGTCCAGGATTCACCTGGGCACCTTTTTGGGGTCTTGGACTCACCTGGGCACCTTTGGGGGTCTCCAGGATCCACCTGGGACCTACCTGAGACTCACCTGGGCACCTTTGGGGGTCTCCAGACCCCACCTGAGACTCACCTGGGCACCTTTGGGGGTGTCCAGAACCCACCTGAGACCCACCTGGGCACCTTTGGGGGTCTTCAGGACCCACCTGAGACCCACCTGGGCACCTTTTTGGGGTGTTCAGGACTTACCTGAGACCCACCTGAGACTCACCTGGGCACCTTTGGGGGTGTCCAGAACCCACCTGAGACCCACCTGGGCACCTTTGGGTGCCCTGAGTCTTGTCCAGGACTCACGTGAGCCCCTTTAGGTCACACCTGGGCACCTTTTTGGGTTCTCCCGGCCTCACCTGTGCCCCTTACCTGCCCACAGGTAGCTGGCGCCCTCACCTGGTGCTCACCTGGTGCCCACCTGGGCGACGCCCAACCAGGAGACGGAGCTCAGGGGGACCCACCTGGGCACCTTTGGGTCACACCTGGGCACCTTTTTGATGTCCCCAGGACTCACCTGGGCACCTTTTTGGGGTCTTGAGGACTCTCCTGGGCACCTTTGGTGGTCTCCAGAACCCACCTGAGACTCACCTGAGACCCACCTGGGCACCTTTGGGGGTGTCTAGAACCCACCTGAGACCCACCTGAGACCCACCTGGGCACCTTTGGGGGTGTCCAAAACCTACCTGGGACCCACCTGGGACTCACCTGGGCACCTTTGGGGGTCTCCAGAACCCACCTGAGACCCACCTGGGCACCTTTGGGGGCGTCCAGAACCCACCTGGGACCCACCTGGGCACCTTTGGGTGCCCTGAGTCTTGTCCAGGACTCACCTGAGCACCTTTAGGTCACACCTGGGCACCTTTTTGGGCTCTCCCGGCCTCACCTGTGCCCTTTACCTGCCCACAGGTAGCTGGCGCCCTCACCTGGTGCTCACCTGGTGCCCACCTGGGCGATGCCCAACCGGGAGGCGGAGCTCAGGGGGACCCACCTGGGCACCTTTGGGTCACACCTGGGCACCTTTTTGGGGTGTCCAGGACTCACCTGGGCACCTTTGGGGTCTCCAGGACTCACCTGAGACCCACCTGGGCACCTTTGGGGGTCTCCAGAACCCACCTGAGACCCACCTGGGCACCTTTAGGTCACACCTGGGCACCTTTTTGGTGTCCCCAGGACTCACCTGGGCACCTTTGGTGGTCTCCAGAACCCACCTGAGACCCACCTGAGACCCACCTGGGCACCTTTGGGGGTGTCTAGAACCCACCTGAGACCCACCTGGGACCCACCTGGGCACCTTTGGGGGTCTCCAGAACCCACCTGAGACCCACCTGAGACTCACCTGGGCACCTTTGGGGGTGTCCAGAACCCACCAGGGACACACCTGGGACCCACCTGGGCACCTTTGGGGGCGTCCAGAACCCACCTGAGACCCACCTGGGCACCTTTGGGTGCCCTGAGTCTTGTCCAGGACTCACCTGAGCCCCTTTAGGTCACACCTGGGCACCTTTTTGGGCTCTCCCGGCCTCACCTGTGCCCCTCACCTGCCCACAGGTAGCTGGCACCCTCACCTGGTGCTCACCTGGTGCCCACCTGGGCGATGCCCAACCGGGAGGCGGAGCTCAGGGGGACCCACCTGGGCACCTTTGGGTCACACCTGGGCACCTTTTTGGTGTCCCCAGGACTCACCTGGGTACCTTTTTGGGGTCTTCAGGACTCACCTGGGCACCTTTGGGGGTGTCCAGACCCCACCTGAGACCCACCTGGGACCCACCTGGGCACCTTTGGGGGTCTCCAGAACCCACCTGGGACCCACCTGGGCACCTTTGGGGGTCTTCAGGACTTACCTGAGACCCACCTGAGACTCACCTGGGCACCTTTGGGGGCATCCAGAACCCACCTGGGACCCACCTGGGACCCACCTGGGCACCTTTGGGGGTCTCCAGAACCCACCTGAGACCCACCTGAGACCCACCTGGGCACCTTTGGGGGCGTCCAGAACCCACCTGAGACCCACCTGAGACCCACCTGGGCATCTTTAGGTCACACCTGAGCCCCTTTAGGTCACACCTGGGCACCTTTTTGGGCTCTCCCGGCCTCACCTGTGCCCTTTACCTGCCCACAGGTAGCTTGTGCCCTCACCTGGTGCCCACCTGGGCGACGCCCAACCGGGAGACAGAGCTCAGGGGGACCCACCTGGGCACCTTTGGGTCACACCTGGGCACCTTTTTGGTGTCCCCAGGACTCACCTGGGCACCTTTTTGGGGTCTTGAGGACTCACCTGGGCACCTTTGGGGGTGTCCAAAACCCACCTGAGACCCACCTGGGCACATTTGGGGGCGTCCAGAACCCACCTGAGACCCACCTGGGACCCACCTGGGCACCTTTGGGGGTCTCCAGAACCCACCTGGGACCCACCTGGGCACCTTTGGGGGCATCCAGAACCCACCTGGGACCCACCTGGGACCCACCTGGGCACCTTTGGGGGTCTCCAAAACCCACCTGAGACCCACCTGGGCACCTTTGGGGGTCTCCAAAACCCACCTGAGACCCACCTGGGCACCTTTGGGGGTCTCCAAAACCCACCTGAGACCCACCTGGGCACCTTTGGGGGTGTCCAGGACACACCTGAGACCCACCTGGGACTCACCTGGGCACCTTTGGGGTCTCCAGATCCCACCTGAGACCCACCTGGGCACCTTTGGGGGTGTCCAGGACCCACCTGAGATCCACCTGGGCACCTTTTTGGGCTCTCCCGGCCTCACCTGTGCCCTTTACCTGCCCACAGGTAGCTGGGGCCCTCACCTGATCATCGTGCCCACGTCGGTGATGCTGAACTGGGAGATGGAGCTCAAGCGCTGGTGCCCCAGCTTCAAGATCCTCACCTACTACGGCGCCCAGAAGGAGCGGCGGCTCAAGCGCCAGGTGAGGGCACACCTGGGCACACCTGGGCACACCTGGGCACACCTGGGCACACCTGGATACAGTGGGATTCACAGGGATCTATAGGGACTCACCTGGAGGGGTGTAGGGGGGTCACCTGGGGGGTTTTGGGGTCACCTGAGGGGTCTGAGGGTCACCTGGGCACACCTGGGGCACACCTGGATACACCTGGGAGCCGTTGGGAGCCGTGGGGAGATGGAGGGAGTCACCTGGAGGGTTGTAGGGGGGTCACCTGGGGGGTTTTGGGGTCACCTGAGGGGTCTGGGGGTCACCTGAGGGTCACCTGGGCACACCTGGGCACACCTGGGCACTCCTGGATACAGTAGTGGGGTTCATAAGGATCGACAGGGAGTCACCTGGAGGGTTGTAGGGGGGTCACCTGGGGGGTTTTGGGGTCACCTGGGGGGTCTGAGGGTCACCTGAGGGTCACCTGGGGCACACCTGGGCACACCTGGGAGACGTTGGGATGCATAGGGATCTATAGGGACTCACCTGGTGGGTTGTAGGGGGGTCACCTGGGGGGTTTTGGGGTCACCTGAGAGGTCTGGGGGTCACCTGAGGGTCACCTGGGGGGTCTGGGGGTCACCTGGGCACACCTGGGCACACCTGGGCACTCCTGGATACAGTGGGGTTCATAAGGATCGACAGGGAGTCACCTAGAGGGTTGTAGGGGGGTTACCTGGGGGGTTTTGGGGTCACCTGAGGGGTCTGAGGGTCACCTGAGGGTCTGAGGATCACCTGGGCACACCTGGGCACACCTGGATACAGTGGGGTTCATAAGGATCGACAGGGAGTCACCTGGAGGGTTGTAGGGGGGGTCACCTGGGGGGTTTTGGGGTCACCTGAGGGGTCTGAGGGTCACCTGGGGCACACCTGGGGCACACCTGGGCACACCTGGGCACACCTGGGAGACGTTGGGATGCATAGGGATCTATAGGGACTCACCTGGCGGGTTGTAGGGGGGTCACCTGGGCGGTTTTGGGGTCACCTGAGGGGTCTGAGGGTCACCTGGGCACACCTGGGCGCACCTGGGTACACCTGGGAGCCGTTGGGAGCCGTGGGGAGATGGAGGGAGTCACCTGGAGGGGTGTGAGGGGGTCACCTGGGGGGTTTTGGGGTTACCTGAGGGTCACCTGTGGGGGTCTGGGGGTCACCTGGCACACCTGGGCACACCTGGGCACACCTGGGCACACCTGGATACAGTGGGGTTCATAAGGATCGACAGGGACTCACCTGGAGGGTTGTAGGGGGGTCACCTGGGGGGTTTTGGGGTCACTTGAGGGGTCTGAGGGTCACCTGAGGGTCACCTGGGGGGTCTGGGGGTCACCTGGGCACACCCGGGCACACCTGGGCACACCTGGGCACACCTGGATACAGTGGGGTTCATAAGGATCGACAGGGAGTCACCTGGAGGGTTGTAGGGGGGTCACCTGGGGGGTTTTGGGGTCACCTGAGGGGTCTGAGGGTCACCTGGGACGCACGTGGACACACCTGTGCACACCTGGGTACAGTGGGGTTCATAAGGATCGACAGGGAGTCACCTGGAGGGTTGTAGGGGGGTCACCTGGGGGGTTTTGGGGTCACCTGAGAGGTCTGAGGGTCACCTGAGGGGCACCTGGGGGGTCTGAGGGTCACCTGGGCACACCGGGGCACACCTGGATCCATTGGGATTCATAAAGTCTACAGGGACTCACCTGGAGGGTTGTAGGGGGGTCACCTGGGGGGTTTTGGGGTCACCTGAGGGGTCTGGGGCTCACCTGAGGGTCACCTGGGGCACACCTGGACACACCTGGGCACACCTGGGTCACACCTGGATCCATTGGGATCTTTAGGGATCTATAGGGACTCACCTGGAGGGTTGTAGGACTGTCACCTGTAGAATTACCTGGAAGGTTTAGGAGGTTATCTGGGGTCACCTGGGGGTCACCTGTGCCTCACCTGTGCCTCACCTGTCAGGGCTGGACGAAGCCGAACGCGTTCCACGTGTGCATCACGTCCTACAAGCTGGTGCTGCAGGACCACCTGGGCGGGGGGCTGGGGGTCACCTGGGGGTCACCTGGGCACACCTGGGACACACCTGGGACACACCTGGGACACACCTGGGACACACCTGGATCCAGTGAGATCTATAGGGACTCACCTGGAAAGTTATAGGGGGATCACCTGTAGGGTCTTACCTGCTCACCTGAGCACTCTGGGGGTCACCTGGGACACACCTGGACACACCTGGGACACACCTGGATGCACCTGGATCCATTGGGATCCATTGGGATCTATAGGGACTCACCTGGAGAGTTATAGGGGGATCACCTGTAGGGTCTTACCTGATCACCTGAGGAGTGTGGGGGTCACCTGAGGCTCACCTGTGCCTCACCTGTGCCTCACCTGTCAGGGCTGGACGAAGCCGAACGCGTTCCACGTGTGCATCACGTCGTACAAGCTGGTGCTGCAGGACCACCTGGGTGGGGGGCTGGGGGTCACCTGGGCACACCTGGGACACACCTGGGACACACCTGGGCACACCTGGATCTATTGGGATCCTTTGGGATCTATAGGGACTCACCTGGAGGGTTATAAGGGGATCACCTGTAGGGTCTTACCTGGATACGTGAGCACTCTGGGGGTCACCTGAGGGTCACCTGGGGGGTCTGAAGGTCACCTGTGGCTCACCTGTGCCTCACCTGTCAGGGCTGGACGAAGCCGAACGCGTTCCACGTGTGCATCACGTCGTACAAGCTGGTGCTGCAGGACCACCAGGCCTTCCGGCGCAAGAACTGGAAGTACCTGATCCTGGACGAGGCCCAGAACATCAAGAACTTCAAGTCCCAGCGCTGGCAGTCCCTGCTCAACTTCAACAGGTGAGGGCGGCGCACCTGGGGGCGCCTGGGGGCACCTGGGGGCACCTGGGGGGGGTTGGGATACACCTGGGGGGCATAGGGATACACCTGGGCACAACTGGGGGCACCTGGGGGAGGTTGGGATATACCTGGGCACACCTGGGGGGGGTTGAGATACGTTTGAGGGGATTGGGATACACCTGGGCACACCTGGGCACACCTGGGGGGAATGGGGATACACCTGGGTGCACCTGGGTGTACCTGAGGGGTTTGGGATACACCTGGGGGGGATTGGGATATACCTGGGCACACCTGGGGGCACCTGGGGGGGAGTGGGATACACCTGGGCACACCTGGGCACACCTGGGGGCACCTGGGGGGGAGTGGGATACACCTGGGCACACCTGGGGGAGGTTGGGATACACCTGGACACACCTGGGGAGGATTGGGATACATTTGAGAGGATTGGCATACACCTGGGCACACCTGGGCACACCTGGGCACACCTGGGGGCACCTGGGAGGGGTTGGGATATACCTGTGTACAGGTGGGTGCTCCTGGGGGGGATTGGGATACACCTGGGCACAGCTGGGGGCACCTGGGGGCACCTGGGGGGGGTGGGATACACCTGGGCGCACCTGGGCACACCTGGGAACAGCTGGGGGGGGTTGGGATACACCTGGGGGGGATTGGGATATACCTGGGCACACCTGGGCGCTCCTGGGGGCACCTGGGGAGGGGTTGGGATATACCTGGGCACACCTGGGGGCACCTGGGGGGGTTTGGATACACCTGGGCAGACCGGGGAAGGTTTGGATACACCTGGGCACACCTGGGGGGGGTTGGGATACACCTGGGCACACCTGGGGGCACCTGGGGGGGGTTGGGATACACCTGGGCACACCTGGGCACAGGTGGGTGCTCCTGGGGGGGGGTTGGGATACACCTGGGGGGGATTGGGATATACCTGGGCACAGGTGGGCACTCCTGGGGTTACCTGTGAGTGCTCTGGGGTTACCTGGGGGTACCTGTGGGTGCTCAGGTGTTACCTGTGGGTACCCAGGTGTTACCTGTGGTTACCTGTGGGTACCAGGTGTTACCTGTAGGTGCTCTGGGGTTACCTGTGGTTACCTGTGGGTCCCCAGGTGTTACCTGGGGGTACCTGTGAGTGTTCTGTGTCCACCTGGGGCCACACCTGGGTACTCCAGGGGTTACCTGGGGTTACCTGTGGATGTTCAGGTGTTACCTGTGGGTGCTCTGGGGTTACCTGTGGGTACCCAGGTGTCACCTGTGGGTACCCAGGTGTTACCTGTGGGTGCTGTGGGGTTACCTGTCTCACCTGTCCTGTCTCACCTGTCCCCCCCCAGCCAGCGGCGGCTGCTGCTGACGGGGTTACTTGGGGTTACCTGTGGTTACCTGTGGGTGCTCAGGTGTTACCTGTGGGTGCTGTGGGGTTACCTGTGGGTGCTCAGGTGTTACCTGTGGGTACCCAGATATTACCTGTGGGTGCTCTGGGGTTACCTGTAGGTTACCTGTAGGGGCTTAGGTGTTACCTGTGGGTACCCAGATCTTATCTGTGGGTACTGAGGTGTTACCTGTGGGTACTCAGGTGTCACCTGTGGGTGCTCTGGGGTTACCTGTGGGTGCTCTGGGGTTACCTGTCTCACCTGTGCGGTCTCACCTGTCCCCCCCCAGCCAGCGGCGGCTGCTGCTGACGGGGACGCCGCTGCAGAACAGCCTGATGGAGCTGTGGGGTTACCTGGGGTTACCTGTGGGTACCCAGGTGTCACCTGTGGGTGCTCTGAGGTTACCTGTGGGTGCTCTGAGGTTACCTGTGGTTACCTGTGGGTGCTCAGGTGTTACCTGTGGGTGCTCTGGGGTTACCTGGTGTTACCTGTGGGTACCCAGGTGTTACCTGTGGGTACTCTGGGGTTACCTGTAGATACTTGTGGGTGCTCAGGTGTTGCCTGTAGGTGCTCTGGGGTTACCTGTGGTTACCTGTGGGTGCTCAGGTGTTACCTGTGGGTACCCAGATATTACCTGTGGGTGCTCTGGGGTTACCTGTAGGTTACCTGTAGGGGCTTAGGTGTTACCTGTGGGTACCCAGATCTTACCTGTGGGTACCCAGGTGTTACCTGTGGGTGCCCAGGTGTCACCTGTGGGTGCTCTGGGGTTACCTGTGGGTGCTCTGGGGTTACCTGTCTCACCTGTGCCGTCTCACCTGTCCCCCCCCAGCCAGCGGCAGCTGCTGCTGACGGGGTTACTTGGGGTTACCTGTGGGTGCCCAGGTGTCACCTGTGGGTGCTGTGGGGTTACCTGTCTCACCTGTGCGGTCTCACCTGTCCCCCCCCAGCCAGCGGCGGCTGCTGCTGACGGGGACGCCGCTGCAGAACAGCCTGATGGAGCTGTGGTCGCTGATGCACTTCCTGATGCCGCGGGTGTTCCAGTCCCACCGGGAGTTCCGGGAGTGGTTCCACAACCCCCTGACCGGCATGATCGAGGGCAGCCAGGAGTACAACGAGAGCCTCGTCAAGAGGCTGCACAAGGTAACGCACCTGGGCACACCTGGGCACACCTGGGCACACCTGGGGGCACCTGGGGGCATGTGGGATACACCTGGAGACACCTGGGATGAGGGTTTGGGATGGGGGATCGAGGGCAGCCAGGAGTACAACGAGAGCCTCGTCAAGAGGCTGCACAAGGTAACACCTGGAGGTACCTGAGATACACCTGGGTACACCTGGGCACACCTGGGCACACCTGGGAGCAGGTGGGAGCATGTGGGATACACCTGGAGACACCTGGGATGAGGGTTTGGGATGGGGGATCGAGGGCAGCCAGGAGTACAACGAGAGCCTCATCAAGAGGCTGCACAAGGTAACGCACCTGGGCACACCTGGGCACACCTGGGGGCATGTGGGATGCACCTGGGATACACCTGGGATACACCTGGAGACACCTGGGATGAGGGTTTGGGATGGGGGATCGAGGGCAGCCAGGAGTACAACGAGAGCCTCGTCAAGAGGCTGCACAAGGTAGCGCACCTGGGCACACCTGGGCACACCTGGGCACACCTGGGACACACCTGGGGAACAGGTGGGACACCTGGGAGCAGGTGGGATACACCTGGGATGAGGGTTTGGGCTGGGGGATCGAGGGCAGCCAGGAGTACAACGAGAGCCTCGTCAAGAGGCTGCACAAGGTAACGCACCTGGGCACACCTGGGCACACCTGGGCACACCTGGGATACACCTGGGAGCAGGTGGGATACACCTGGGATGAGGGTTTGGGATGGGGGATCGAGGGCAGCCAGGAGTACAACGAGAGCCTCGTCAAGAGGCTGCACAAGGTAACACCTGGAGGTACCTGAGATACACCTGGGCACACCTGGGAGCACCTGGGCACACCTGAGGGCACCTGGGGGCACCTGGGGGCAGGTGGGATACACCTGGGATGAGGGTTTGGGATCGAGGGCAGCCAGGAGTACAACGAGAGCCTCGTCAAGAGGCTGCACAAGGTAACACACCTGGGCACACCTGGGCACACCTGGGGGCAGGTAGGATATACCTGGGAGGGTTGGGATACACCTGGGATGAGGGTTTGGGATGGGGGATCGAGGGCAGCCAGGAGTACGACGAGAGCCTCGTCAAGAGGCTGCACAAGGTAGCACACCTGGGCACACCTGGGCACACCTGGGCACACCTGGGAGCAGGTGGGATACACCTGGGATGAGGGTTTGGGATGGGGGATCGAGGGCAGCCAGGAGTACAACGAGAGCCTCGTCAAGAGGCTGCACAAGGTAACGCACCTGGGCACACCTGGGCACACCTGGGCACACCTGGGCACACCTGGGGGCACCTGGGGGCAGGTGGGATACACCTGGGATGAGGGTTTGGGATGGGGGATCGAGGGCAGCCAGGAGTACAACGAGAGCCTCGTCAAGAGGCTGCACAAGGTAACGCACCTGGGCACACCTGGGCACACCTGGGCACACCTGAGGGCACCTGGGGGCACCTGGGGGCAGGTGGGATACACCTGGGGTGAGGGTTTGGGATGAGGGTTTGGGCTGGGGGATCGAGGGCAGCCCGGAGTACAACGAGAGCCTCGTCAAGAGGCTGCACAAGGTAACGCACCTGGGCACACCTGGGGGCACCTGGGACACACCTGGGGCATGTGGGATACACCTGGGATACACCTGGGATACACCTGGATACACCTGGGATGAGGGTTTGGGATGGGGGATCGAGGGCAGCCAGGAGTACAACGAGAGCCTCGTCAAGAGGCTGCACAAGGTAACACCTGGATGTACCTGAGATACACCTGGGCACACCTGGGCACACCTGGGGGCACCTGGGGGCACCTGGGAGCAGGTGGGATACACCTGGGGTGAGGGTTTGGGCTGGGGGATCGAGGGCAGCCAGGAGTACAACGAGAGCCTCGTCAAGAGGCTGCACAAGGTAACACCTGGGCACACCTGAGGGCACCTGGGCACACCTGGGCACACCTGGGGGCACCTGGGAGCAGGTGGGATACACCTGGGGTGAGGGTTTGGGATGGGGGATCGAGGACAGCCAGGAGTACAACGAGAGCCTCGTCAAGAGGCTGCACAAGGTAACGCACCTGGGCACACCTGGGCACACCTGGGCACACCTGGGAGCAGGTGGGATATACCTGGGGACAGGTGGATACACCTGGGATGAGGGTTTGGGATGGGGGATCGAGGGCAACCAGGAGTACAACGAGAGCCTCGTCAAGAGGCTGCACAAGGTAACGCACCTGGGCACACCTGGGCACACCTGGGCACACCTGGGCACACCTGGGGGCACCTGGGAGCAGGTGGGATACACCTGGGATGAGGGTTTGGGATGGGGGATCGAGGGCAGCCAGGAGTACAACGAGAGCCTCGTCAAGAGGCTGCACAAGGTAACGCACCTGGGCACACCTGGGCACACCTGGGCGCACCTGGGCACACCTGGGATACACCTGGGAGTAGGTGGGATACACCTGGGATGAGGGTTTGGGATGGGGGATCGAGGGCAGCCAGGAGTACAACGAGAGCCTCGTCAAGAGGCTGCACAAGGTAACACCTGGATGTACCTGAGATACACCTTGGATACACCCGGGGGCACCTGGGCACACCTGGGAGCAGGTGGGAGCATGTGGGATACACCTGGAGACACCTGGGATGAGGGTTTGGGATGGGGGATCGAGGGCAGCCAGGAGTACAACGAGAGCCTCGTCAAGAGGCTGCACAAGGTAACACACCTGGGCGCACCTGGGCACACCTGGGCACACCTGGGGGCACCTGGGGGCACCTGGGATACACCTGGATACACCTGGGATGAGGGTTTGGGATGAGGGTTTGGGATGGGGGATCGAGGGCAGCCAGGAGTACAACGAGAGCCTCGTCAAGAGGCTGCACAAGGTAACACCTGGATGTACCTGAGATACACCTGGGCACACCTGGGAGCAGGTGGGAGCATGTGGGATACACCTGGAGACACCTGGGATGAGGGTTTGGGATGGGGGATCGAGGGCAGCCAGGAGTACAACGAGAGCCTCGTCAAGAGGCTGCACAAGGTAGCGCACCTGGGCACACCTGGGCACACCTGGGCACACCTGGGGGCACCTGGGGGCACCTGGGCACACCTGGGAGCAGGTGGGATACACCTGGGATGAGGGTTTGGGATGGGGGATCGAGGGCAGCCAGGAGTACAACGAGAGCCTCGTCAAGAGGCTGCACAAGGACCTGGGCACACCTGGGCACACCTGGGGGCACCTGGGAGCAGGTGGGAGCATGTGGGATACACCTGGAGACACCTGGGATGAGGGTTTGGGATGGGGGATCGAGGGCAGCCTGGAGTACAACGAGAGCCTCGTCAAGAGGCTGCACAAGGTAGCGCACCTGGGCACACCTGGGCACACCTGGGCACACCTGAGGGCACCTGGGCACACCTGGGCACACGTGGGATACACCTGGGAGTAGGTGGGATACACCTGGGATGAGGGTTTGGGCTGGGGGATCGAGGGCAGCCAGGAGTACAACGAGAGCCTCGTCAAGAGGCTGCACAAGGTAACGCACCTGGGCACACCTGGGCACACCTGGGCACACCTGGGGGCACCTGGGAGCAGGTGGGATACACCTGGGATGAGGGTTTGGGATGGGGGATCGAGGGCAACCAGGAGTACAACGAGAGCCTCGTCAAGAGGCTGCACAAGGTAACACCTGGGCACACCTGGGCACACCTGGGCACACCTGGGGGCATGTGGGATACACCTGGAGACACCTGGGATGAGGGTTTGGGATGGGGGATCGAGGGCAGCCAGGAGTACAACGAGAGCCTCGTCAAGAGGCTGCACAAGGTAACGCACCTGGGCACACCTGGGCACACCTGGGCACACCTGGGGGCACCTGGGCACACCTGGGAGCAGGTGGGAGCATGTGGGATACACCTGGATACACCTGGGATGAGGGTTTGGGATGGGGGATCGAGGGCAGCCAGGAGTACAACGAGAGCCTCGTCAAGAGGCTGCACAAGGTAACACACCTGGATGTACCTGAGATACACCTGGATACACCTGGGCACACCTGGGGGCACCTGGGAGCAGGTGGGATACACCTGGGAGGGTTGGGATACACCTGGGATGAGGGTTTGGGATGGGGGATCGAGGGCAGCCAGGAGTACAACGAGAGCCTCGTCAAGAGGCTGCACAAGGTAACGCACCTGGGCACACCTGGGCACACCTGGGGGCACCTGGGGGCACCTGGGAGCAGGTGGGATACACCTGGAGACACCTGGGATGAGGGTTTGGGATGAGGGTTTGGGCTGGGGGATCGAGGGCAGCCAGGCGTACAACGAGAGCCTCGTCAAGAGGCTGCACAAGGTAACACCTGGATGTACCTGAGATACACCTGGGCACACCTGGGGGACAGGTGGGGCACCTGGGAGCAGGTGGGATACACCTGGAGACACCTGGGATGAGGGTTTGGGATGGGGGATCGAGGGCAGCCAGGAGTACAACGAGAGCCTCGTCAAGAGGCTGCACAAGGTAACACACCTGGGCACACCTGGGCACACCTGGGCACACCTGGGGGCACCTGGGGCACCTGGGATACACCTGGAGACACCTGGGATGAGGGTTTGGGATGGGGATCGAGGGCAGCCAGGAGTACAACGAGAGCCTTGTCAAGAGGCTGCACAAGGTAATGCACCTGAGCACACCTGGGCACACCTGGGCACACCTGGGAGCAGGTGGGAGCATGTGGGATACACCTGGAGACACCTGGGATGAGGGTTTGGGATGGGGGATCGAGGGCAGCCTGGAGTACAACGTGAGCCTCGTCAAGAGGCTGCACAAGGTAACGCACCTGGGCACACCTGGGGGCACCTGGGACACACCTGGGGGCATGTGGGATACACCTGGGATACACCTGGGATACACCTGGATACACCTGGGATGAGGGTTTGGGATGGGGGATCGAGGGCAGCCAGGAGTACAACGAGAGCCTCGTCAAGAGGCTGCACAAGGTAACACCTGGATGTACCTGAGATACACCTGGGCACACCTGGGGGCACCTGGGGGCACCTGGGAGCAGGTGGGATACACCTGGGGTGAGGGTTTGGGATGGGGGATCGAGGGCAGCCAGGAGTACAACGAGAGCCTCGTCAAGAGGCTGCACAAGGTAACACCTGGGCACACCTGAGGGCACCTGGGCACACCTGGGCACACCTGGGGGCACCTGGGAGCAGGTGGGATACACCTGGGGTGAGGGTTTGGGATGGGGGATCGAGGACAGCCAGGAGTACAACGAGAGCCTCGTCAAGAGGCTGCACAAGGTAACGCACCTGGGCACACCTGGGCACACCTGGGCACACCTGGGAGCAGGTGGGATATACCTGGGGACAGGTGGATACACCTGGGATGAGGGTTTGGGATGGGGGATCGAGGGCAACCAGGAGTACAACGAGAGCCTTGTCAAGAGGCTGCACAAGGTAACGCACCTGGGCACACCTGGGCACACCTGGGCACACCTGGGCACACCTGGGGCACCTGGGAGCAGGTGGGATACACCTGGGATGAGGGTTTGGGATGGGGGATCGAGGGCAGCCAGGAGTACAACGAGAGCCTCGTCAAGAGGCTGCACAAGGTAACGCACCTGGGCACACCTGGGCACACCTGGGGGCATGTGGGATGCACCTGGGATACACCTGGGATACACCTGGAGACACCTGGGATGAGGGTTTGGGATGGGGGATCGAGGGCAGCCAGGAGTACAACGAGAGCCTCGTCAAGAGGCTGCACAAGGTAACACACCTGGGCACACCTGGGCACACCTGGGGGCACCTGGGGGCAGGTGGGATACACCTGGGATGAGGGTTTGGGATGGGGGATCGAGGGCAGCCAGGAGTACAACGAGAGCCTCGTCAAGAGGCTGCACAAGGTAACACACCTGGGCACACCTGGGCACACCTGGGAGCCGGTGGGATACACCTGGAGACACCTGGGATGAGGGTTTGGGATGGGGGATCGAGGGCAGCCAGGAGTACAACGAGAGCCTTGTCAAGAGGCTGCACAAGGTAACGCACCTGAGCACACCTGGGCACACCTGGGGCACCTGGGAGACACCTGGATACACCTGGGGACACTTGGGGACATCTGGGATACACCTGGATACACCTGGGGACACCCGGGATACGCCTGGGTGTACCTGGGCTCACCTGAGCACACCTGGGACACACCTGGGCACACCTGAGACACACCTGAGCACACCTGGGTGTACCTGAGAACACACCTGGGGGTTACCTGGGCACACCCGGGGACACCTGGGTGTACCTGAGAACACACCTGGGCACAACTGGGGGTTATCTGGGCACACCTGGGCACACCTGGGTATACCTGAGAACACACCTGGGCACACCTGGATGTACCTGGGAACACACCTGGGCACACCTGGGCACACCTGGATGTACCTGGCGCACACCTGGGCACACCTGGGCACACCTGGATGTACCTGAGAACACACCTGGGCACACCTGGGTGTACCTGGCACACCTGGCACACACCTGGGCACACATGGGGACACACCTGGGACACACCTGGGACACACCTGGGACACACCTGGGCACACCTGGCACACACCTGGGGCACACCTGGGACACCTGGGACACACCTGGATGTACCTGGCACACACCTGGGTGTTACCTGGGCACACCTGGGTGTACCTGGCACACACCTGGGCACACCTGGATTTACCTGGCACACACCTGGGACACACCTGGGCACACCTGGGTGTAGCTGGCACACACCTGGGGACACCTGGGTGTTACCTGGGCACACCTGGGCACACCTGGCACACACCTGGGCCCACCTGTCGCCCCCCCCCCAGGTGCTCCGCCCCTTCCTGCTGCGGCGCCTCAAGGTGGACGTGGAGAAGCAGATGCCCAAGAAATACGAGCACGTGCTCAGGTGCCGCCTCTCCAAGCGCCAGAGGTTCCTCTACGACGACTTCATGGGCCAGGCCAGGTGAGGGGGGGACCCCAAAATGTCCCAAAAAATCCCGGAGCCCAAAAACCCGAAATTCCCCCCAAAAATCCCCCGAAATTCTGGGATTTTGTGGTCGAAATCTGCCTCGAAACGCACCAAAATCACCCCAAAATCACCCTGAAATCACTGAAAATCCCGCTGGATTCACCCCAAAATCCCACAGAATTCACCCCAAAGTCACTTGGAATTCCCAAAATATCCCAGAGCCCCAAAAACCCCGAAATTCCCCCCAAAATCCCCCGAAATTCTGGGATTTTGTGGTCGAAATCCGCCTCGAAACGCGCCAAAATCACCCCAAAACGCACCTGAATCACCCCAAAATCCTGTTCTATGATGACTTCAAAGGCCAGGCCAGGTGAGGGGGGGACCCCAAAATATCCCAGAGCCCCAAAAACCCCAAAATTCCCCCCAGAATCCCCGAAATTCTGGGATTTTGGGGTCGAAATCTGCCTCGAAATGCACCTAAATAACCCCAAAATCACCCTGAAGTCACTGAAAATCCCACTGGATTCACCCCAAAATCCCCAGAATTCACCCCAAAGTCACTTGGAATTCCCAAAATATCCTGGAACCCAAAAAACCCCCAAAATTCCCCAAAAATTCCCCCTTAATTACACTGAATTCACCCAAAATCCCACTAAATCCACCCAAAAGCATCCCTGAATGTCACTGGATTCACCCAAAATCCCACTGGATTGACCCCAAAATCCCCAGAATTCACCCCAAAGTCACTTGGAATTCCTAAAATATCCTGGAACCCAAAAAAACCCCAAAATTCCCCCCAAATATCCCCAAAAATCTGTGGCTTCGTGGCCAAATTTCACCCCAAATGCACTTGAATTTCCCCAAAATGTACTGGAATCACCCCAAAATCCTGTTCTATGATGACTTCATGGCCAGGCCAGGTGAGGGGGGGACCCCAAAATATCCCAGAGCCCCAAAAACCCCGAAATTCCCCCAAAAATCCCCGAAATTCTGGGATTTTGTGGTCGAAATCCGCCTCGAAATGCACTTAAATAACTCCAAAATCACCCTGAAATCACTGAAAATCTCACTGGATTCACCCAAAATCCCACAGAATTCACCCCAAAGTCACTTGGAATTCCTAAAACATCCTGGAACCCAAAAAAACCCCAAATTCCCCCAAAATCCA
>NW_026990884.1:0-35880 GCF_036250125.1 Pseudopipra pipra
TGGGGGGCCGGGGGCAGGTGGGGGGGCCGGGCTGTGCAGGAGGGCAGCGACAGCGGCCGGGGAGAGGCGGCGTGCGGGGAGCGGGTGGAGGGTGGGGAGGAAGGGAGGGGACGAAAAAAAGGGGGAAAAGCAAAAGAAAGACAAAAACAAAAGCAAAGAAAAAGGGCCGAGGCAGCGAGAGGCTCCCGCGGCGCTGCTGCCTCCCCGCGCACTGCCCGAGCAAACGGCCGCGGGGGCGAGTTCCGGCGCTTAAATACCCCCGCCCCGACCCGCCCCCTGCCCGTCCCCGCCCCGCGCACCTGGACGGGCCCCGCCTCGCACACCTGTGCGGGCCCCGCTCCGCCCCGGCCCCGCCCCGGCCCCGCCCCGGCCGCGCCGTTTAAAGCCGGCAGAGCCGCGCTCGTCCCGAGTCTGTGGAGGAACCTCGTACCGGGATGCTGCGGGAGCGATCGGCGCGTCGGAAGACCGAGGGTGGCGATGGAGCTCGGCAGGAGGACCGGGACAAGGATCGGGGCCAGGACCGGGACCGCGACCGGAGGAGCGAGGTTGGTTTGGGGCTGGGATGGGGCTCGGCATCCGGACGGGGACCAGGATCGGTGCCGGGCTCATCCCAGCCCGGCCTCGCCGCCTGTGCCCCGGCAACGCGGGCGAGAAGAGCCGCTCCGGGCCGGGCGCTGGGGCCGAGCGCGGCGGGGCCGCTCGGGCCGGGGCTCTGCCGGGGCCCGGTCGGGGGAGAACGGCGGCGCGTTCGTCGTGTAGACGCGGAGCCGGGGCTGGGACCGGCCGGGGCGCGGGGACACGCCGGGCCGGCCCCAGGACCCCCGAGGAGGGGTGCCGCCCGTACCCCCCGCGGGATCGGAGCTTCCCCGCTCGGGCACCCCCGAGGCCACCGCACCCGCTCCCGGGGCGAACATCGCCCGTCTCCCCCTTAAACGCGGCCCCAGGAGGTTCCCACCCCCAGGGCCCCCCGGGAACGAGGGATCTGGGGCCCGCCGGGGCTCCGGCCACGGGCCCGCTCCGGCCGCGGGGAGCTGGGGGCCTGCCGGGGAGGGAAGAACGGCGGCAGCCCTTTCCCCGTTCCTCCCGTGCTCCGGGACCCCGAGCAGAGCTGCTCGTTTGTCCCCGTGTCCCTGTGTCTGTCCTCAGGCGGCCCCAGGAGCTGGCACTGACCGTGCCGCGGGTCGGGCACAGGCTGCTCCCAGCTCTGCCTGCGGAACTTCGGCAATTACCGACAGCAGTTCTTTGCCCTGCCATCCAGAAGGTGCGGCTCATCTGACACCAGCCAGGTGAGACCTGAGGCTCCCCTTCCTCTCCCCCGCTTTCTCGGCAACTCGCACCCTCCCGGGGCAAACCCTCTGGTTTCAAAATCCCGTTGAAACATTTCCTCTTGATTTGCAGACGGGGAAGGCCCTGCCTGGGAGGGAAACGGCTACAGGGGAGGAAACCAAGAAATGCTCCAACCGGATGGTGCTGCGCGAGTCAAAAGAGGGGCAAGACCGCGGGCAAATACAGTCAGGAAATGAGCTTTTATTCAATCTCTGCAGGAGCCCTTCGCAGCCACGGGCCGGAGGGAGCGCGGCCGGCTGGGCTGTGCCCGGCTGGGGACGGGCACCAATTCATCGCTGCCCTGCTCAGGGAGGTTTTCCGGCCCCGTCCGGGCTTCACCCAACGGCTGCAAAGGTGCTCGTGCGGCATCCGAGCTCATTTCCAGGGATAAAGGAGCCAAACGAGTCCGGAGGGATCCCTCGCTCCGAGGCAAAGGCGTTTGGTCGAGTGTCGCCGCCTGGTCCCGCCTGCGGGGGAGCGTCTCCTCCAGGTGAGCCTTCGGAACCCAAAATGCCGGGGGGGCAAAGGTCGGGGCCGCTTTTCGGGCCCGGAGTTGGACGGAGCCCTCGGCGGCTCCCGCTTCCCGCCAGGAACGTTCTCGGGGCTCCCTGGGCAGTCCCAGCTGGGCAGGGAACGCGGGCCGGGAGGAGGCCGGAGCGACAGACAGCGACCCAGCCCTGCTTGGGCTTCCTATTGCCAGGGGATGGAGGAGCTGTGCCCTGGAGCTGTGCCCTACAGCCCCCGTGGGGTGGGCACGGGGAAAGGGCTGCCCGCGGCTCCTCAGCCGGGCGCTGCTCTGGACGGGCCCCCTGAGATGCCTCACCCTGGACACGCCCCAGCGCCAGCCCCAAAGGACCCAAAGAATCCAGCTGGCATTCGGCAGTGTCGGCACGGCGGGGCTGCAGAGCAGCGCGGGCAGCCATTCCCAGGGCCCACCTCCCAGAGCTCCCCCGCGCCCCCCACGTGTGTCCCGCCCGCCCCAAATCCCTGCCCTTCCAGCCGGAGGCCAGCAGCCAGCAGCAGCCTTAAAGCCAGGGCCATGTGCCCTCAGCGGCACTAAATCCCGAGCAAGAGCCCTCGGAGATGCCTGAAAAGAAAAGAGGGTGCTTGGAGAAAGTTGGGCTTGGATGCAATTCGCAGTTTTTCGGGGACCCAACCGCACCTGCAGAACCCGTGGACAGCTTGAACAGGTGGGTCAGAGCCGAGGTGCCCTGAAGGCAGGGCTGTGCATCCCTTTCCTCGGGGAAAAGAACTCCCCGGGGCCGCTCCCGAGGCTCGGAAGGGACAGCGGCTTCCCGCCCGGACAGACGTCCTCGCCCGTGCTCAGGGGCTGCCTCGCCCCGGGCCGGGAGCGCGTCCGGCCCCCGCCTTCTCCTGGGCCAACACATCCCCTGGAGCCCGGCCCGGGGCGGAAAACCGGCCCAATTCCAGGGAGCTCGCTCAAGTCCCCCCAGGGACACCAGCGGGGCTGGGGGAGGAGGGTTATAAACAGCAAAGTCTGTGGAATATCAACCTGTCCTTGTCCCGATCCCGCTGAGCAAACCTGGAACCGTGGCTGCTTCCTGGCAAACCTGGCGTTAGAGCGGCAGCTCTGCGGGGGAACAGCCGGGCTCCAGGAGGCACTGGGAGGCTGTTCCAGCAGGAATTCGGCATGGAATTGCGGGCTGTAGGTAGAATTCATCCAAACCTGCAAAGCTGAGACCGGCACCCAAACCTGGGCCCCCTGCAGAGAACAATCTTTGTGCTGCCGTGTCGGCCAAAGCCGCTGCCCAACAGTCCCCTCGTTTGACTTTCTAGGTGAATTGTGCACAAGCCAGTCCCCCATTCCCTATCCAGGCTGGGAGTGCTCGTGCCCTTGGCACAGATGGCTCTGGCTGGGCAGGAACTGAGAGCAGGACGTGGGGCAGAGTGGATCAGCTGCCCAGGGAACATCCAGGAGATGAAGCTACGGGATCCTCATTCCAATCAAGGGAACACATTCTGTCTCTGGCAGAAGCCGGGAGCCAAAGCAGATCCCGCCTGGCCAGGCTGGGGGGCAGCAGTTGGATCCACTCTGGGGGAAAGCCCCTGTGCCTGCCAGGAGCTCTGACTCTGTTTGTCCTGCCAGCTCTGACCAGTGTCAGGGCCACTGGGAGGGATTCAGAATCCACAGAAATCCCAAATCCTACTGAGGGACTCAATCAAAGGAAGAAAGTAATTTTTGTCATAAAAAGATTAAAAAAACTGTTAAAAATTCTAGGACAGCAATCCTGGGATTCTCAGGAAACTTAGTAGTGCTCTTGGTTCCATTTCAATGGATCTTTAGTCCGTCAATGAGCAGCTTGGAGAACTTCCCCTGGGATTTAGAGGCTGAGCAGGGTTTGCTTTGGATTGCCTGGCACCTCTGGCCCCAGCTGGTGCAAACACAACTTGGGCCAATGTGGTTAAACACACTTTCCTACAAAAACAGTTGCTGTATCCCCTAGAAACTACCCCAAGTTTGCAGACAAAACCTTCATCTCGGTCCCTCCTCAGTTATCCCAGGTTTTCCTGGCTGGGAGCTGCAAGGAGGCTGTAAATTGAAAGGTAGAAAGAGAAGATCTGTCAGCAAAAGGCACAAAGAAGGGGACAGGTTTCAGAAAACATTTCTGCAATCTAATGAATAACTCTTTCCAGTTTCCCAGGGAGAAGAACAGGAACTCACAGCCACCAAGGCCTGACAGTTCCCTGCAGCCAGAGCTCAGCACACAGCCAGAGAGGCAATTCCAGCATCTAAAAGAAAAAAAAGAAGAAAAAAGTGATTTATTTTGGTTTAAAGTTACATTAAGTTGTTCCAAGCAAAGCAAGCCTTGCTCTGGTTTCAGTTGGGTGAACAGGGAGCGCTGGGCACAGGGCACGTCATTAATGCCCAGGGGATGGGGCTTTGTGGGGGAGGGAAGAGCAGCTGATGGAGTTGCCCAGTCCAATTCCTGCCCCAGGCCTGACTGGCCCAGGACAAACCCTCTGGCAGGCAGTGGGTTTGTTCTGTCTCATGGTCAGTGCCCCGTGTGTCCCTGTGGGCAGTGCCAGGCTGGGGACAGGCACACGCAGCTGGCAGCACTCTCTGCCCCAAACAGCCTCGGGGGGCAGCGCAGCCCCGGGTATCGAGGGGGGCTGGAGGCGGCCCAGGAAAGGACCCCCCGCTCCCCCCGTGATGTCCTAGGGGACATCCACACTTACCCTCACAGTTTTCCCTGCCTGCAAACTACTTCTTACCTCATTTTTACCTCCAAACATTCATCCTCTGCCACACAGATGACCTCAAAGTTTCCCCCAAAACCTCCTTACCTGTCCACTACTGATTACCCCAGTTTACCCCAGGAGCTGCATTCTCTCTGCTGCACATTACCTCAGGTTTGACAGACAAAGATTTCCCTCCCTGCCCACTACTGACTGCCTCACCTTACCCCAAAAGATTCATTCTCTCTGGGACAGACTGCCCCACATTTTACTCCCAACATCTGCCTTACCTGTCCACATCTGACCAGCTCCTTTGTACCTACAGAGGGTCATTCTGCACCCCACACACACCTCAGGCTTATCTCAAACCTCTCCCCACCTGTCTGCCACCCAGTGCCTCATCTTTACCTCAACAGGTTCCTTCTCTTCCCAGCAGATTACCTGAACTTTAACACCCACAATTGTCTGTGTCTCTCACCACTCATCACCTCAGGTTACCTCAGTGTGTTCATTCCCTGCCCTGCAGAGAATGAACCTCCTTTTTAACCCCCAAACTTTCCCCTTCCAGCCCACTCCTGATTACCTCTTTTTGAACACAAGAGTCATTCTCTCCCCAGAGTCTTCCCTACTGCACACTCCTGATTGCCTCTTTTGGACCTCCAAATATTCATTCTCTGCCCTGCAGCTTTGCTCAAGTTTCACCCTCAGAAATTCCTCTGCCTGTCCCCCTACTGACTGCCTCACTTTGTGGGGGTCAAATCTGTGGCAATGTGCAGCAGAGAGAAGGAATATTTTGGAACAATTTTCCCTACAAGTCCACCACTGAGTACCTCATGTTCATCTCTCAATATTCATTCTCTACCATGCAGATTACCTCAGATATTTCCCCCCCAATTTTCCCCATATGTCCACAACTGATTACCCCAGTTTACCTCAGGATGTACATTCTCTCTGCTCCACGTGACCTCAAATTTTACAAACAGAATTTTTCCCTACCTGCCCAACACTGACTGCCTCACTTCACACCAAGATATTCATTCTCTCTGCTACAGATTGCCCAGATTTTACTCCCAAAATTCTCCTTACCTACCCACATGTAATCAGCTCCTCGGTACAAATACATGTTCATTCTCTACCCTGTGGGCTACCCCAAGTTTACCCTAAAACACTCCCCAGCTGTCCACCACTGAGTACCTCATTTATCCTTCAAAATATTCACTCTCTGCCCTGGACGTTCCCTCAAGTTTTAACCCCAAAGGTTTCCCCCCCTCCTGCCCACCCCTGACTGCCTCAGTGTCCATCAGGAGGTACATCCTCTCTGCTACAGGTGACCTGAAATTTTACAAACACAAATTTTCCCGACCTGCCCACCACTCACTGCCTCACTTTATCTCTAAATGGTCCTTCTGTCCTCTACAGATGAGGTCAAGTCTTACCCCCAACATTTTCCTTCCTCTACATCATCAATTATCTCTTCCTGACACCCCAAATTTCCATTCCATTCCTACACATTCCCTGAGTGTTTCCCTCCCAAGCATCCTTCCCTTCTTCCCTGTTTAATAACTCACACTCCAGCCCCAGGCTCTCCACTCCCCCCTCAGTGGGACCCCTCCAAAATGCCACCTCCCTCCCCTCTGCAGCACCTCACCTTTTCCTACACAAACAGTTGCTGGGTCCCCTCAAAATTACATTTCTGCAATCTAATGAATAACTCTTTCCAGTTTCCCAGGGAGAAGAACAGGAACTCACAGCCACCAAGGCCTGACAGTCCCCTGCAGCCAGAGCTCAGCACACAGCCAGAGAGGCAATTCCAGCATCTAAAAGAAAAAAAAGAAGAAAAAAGTGATTTATTTTGGTTTAAAGTTACATTAAGTTGTTCCAAGCAAAGCAAGCCTTGCTCTGGTTTCAGTTGGGTGAACAGGGAGCGCTGGGCACAGGGCACGTCATTAATGCCCAGGGGATGGGGCTTTGTGGGGGAGGGAAGAGCAGCTGATGGAGTTGCCCAGTCCAATTCCTGCCCCAGGCCTGACTGGCCCAGGACAAACCCTCTGGCAGGCAGTGGGTTTGTTCCCTCTCATGGTCAGTGCCCAGTGTGTCCCTGTGGGCAGTGCCAGGCTGGGGACAGGCACACGCAGCTGGCAGCACTCTCTGCTCCAAAGACACTTCTGGCCTCCTTGGCAAACTGCCTCTGACACTTGGTTTTCTTCAGGAGAAATTAAGAAATTGCTCATGGCAGTTTGGAGATGAAGTTATCCCAAAGGGAAGGAAAGAACAAATATTCCTGTCAGAGCCCTTGGGATCTGCTGGGCTGAATTGGGAAGGGCCCATTATCTGCAGAGCAAATACAGGACAACCCCAAACACAAAGCCCAGCCTGTCCAGTGGGGTGTGAAAGCACCACTGGGACAAACCTCCACTCTCCTGATTCTTTTCAGGGACTGCTCCAATCCAGCTCTGAAGCTGCCAAACCCAAACTGTCCCCAGTGCTCTGGAACAACAGGATCTTCTCAGGGATGATGCATTGGAAGCACAGTCCCAGCAAACACTCCCAGACACACAGAGGCACAACTGGAGCTCATGGCTGGGGCTGGGAAGGGCTGCAAGGAGGACACAACTCCCAGATAGGGCAGCCTCGGCAGCAACAGCAGCAAATTCCCAGCTTGGATGGCAAAGCAGAGAGACAAAGGCTGGCAATGCCCATGGCATTGGTAGCTTTCCCTTCTGCTCCCTGTGGGGCCACAGCCCGGGAGGAAATCTCCAAGGGGGACAGAAGACCTCAGGAGGCAACAAAAGACAGCAGCGTCTGTTGCCCTGGTCCTGTTCCAACTCAGCCTGCGGGCCCAAACCTTCCCCCTCCAGGGAAACACTGACCTTCCCGGTGTCAGGCTGGAACACAGCCCTCATTCTCACCTTCCACACGCTCCCAGGCTCACCCCAAATTCAGGACCAGGGGCCAAAGGCCACTCGGGCCGGGGCTCTCTCTGTCTCTGCGGGCTCAGGGACTGCAGCCACCAGGGCCCTCCAGCACGGACAGCCTGGACCCAGAGCAGATCCCTGGGCATTAGCAGCGTCCTGGGCATCCCTGGAGACAGAAACCATCAGCCTCTGGGATAGCACTTCATTGCCAGCACACACAGCCTGCCAAATTTAGGGGGGCAGCTCTCGGACCACAAAGCCCAGTCTGACCCAGTTCTCCTGGGCACCAACACGGACTCCACAAACCCACCAGAATGAGAATGTTCTGCTGCTTTGACAAACTTCAGCCCAGCTTTGCAAACCTCAGTCCCTGCAGCTCCTGCTCTCCAGAGCCCCGTTCAGGGCTGGCTCCAGTTCCCTGGAGAACCTGCCCCAGCCCCACTCTGGGCCAGCCTGAGCAGAAGCCACTGGGCTGCACAAGGAAGAACCCTCCCCTGGCTGCTGCAGCTGGAGGGAGATCCAGCTCCCAATGGAATCCTGGCAACAGCCTCCCAGAGGGTCTCTCCACAGCCCTTGGCAGTGGCTCAGAATGGCAGCAGCTCCAGTGCCAGCTGGGTCCCTGCACGAGTCCTTGTCCCAGCCCTGCCACACGGACACACACGGGAGACACCCACGGGCACACAGGCCTTGCCTGCACAATTCCTCACCCACAGCTGAGGGAAAGCCACACAATATCAAGAAATACCCTGGGCTGAAAGCACTCATCACTCCAGTCCATCAGGACTTGGAGGCAGTTGGGGAGGCAACAGACCCAAATTCTAATCCTACCTCTACATTTCTAACAGGTTCTCTTAGAAAGATCCTGGACAGGAACTCAGACAACAGAACCCAAACACTGCACAAGTAATAGCAGAAGGTTTGCCAGGAAGAACAGAAGTTCCTTGTTTTCCTTAACGCTCTGGGAGTGTAGGACCCAATCTTTGCAACCAAGGGACACCAGAGATGTGATTAATACTTAAACCTCTCCACCATGGTTCTGTCTCAGAGAACTGGGCCAGCCCTGAGCTACTCCCAGGTGCCTGCAGTGCTTTGGGGAGGGGCAGGACAATGTCCCACTTCTGCTTGGAAACATTCCAGATGAGGAAAAGCCACTTCCCTTCTCTCTCTCTGACCCAGAACCAGAACAGTCCTGTGGGACAACACGGACTATGCACGGATGGCCCGAGTCAGTGGGGGGAAAAAAACCTAAACAAACCAAACCACCCCAAATTTCAAGATAAAAACAGGCTGCTTCTTTAATAGGAACACACCAAACTCATTGAAGCCAGAGAGAAAATTACAAACAAACAAACAAACAAAAGACCCAAAGAGATACTTTGCATTGATCATTCCGAAGGAAATTCTCCACAGATCAGAAGCAAGTACCAATACTTTGTCCTCTATTGAAAATTAATGACTTGAGGGGCTGGACATGTCCAGTGAGGGTTCAGGGCTCTGGTGGGTCCTTTATGGCTGATCCCGACCGGCCCAGGCCAAACCCAACCACCCCCATCCCTGCTCCATCCCAAACCTGGGGGCAACATTCAGACAGTTTGGAAACACTGCCCTTCCCTGCTACTCCGTCCTTCCTTACACATCCAGTGCCCAGGGAGCAAATGCCAACAGCAGGAGGAGAGAAACGTGTCCCTCTGACTTACCCCACCCCACGGGCAGCACCAGGAGCCCCCAGCCCGGCCGGCGGGGCTGCAGCCTCTTGCCTTTGGCTGCTCCCAGCCCAGGGCACTTGGCAGAGCTGGGCTGGAGCAGGGCTTTGGCCTGGCCTGGAAGAGAGGAGAACAAGGCAATTAAGGGCACTGGGCAAGTCAAAGGCTCCTGCCCTTCACCCTTCTCTTCAATTGCTCACTAGAGAGTTTTAGCCATGAAAAATCCAGGGGGGACAACAAATAAAATGGGACCTTTTCCACCATTTTTATTCCTCTCTACTTCAGGCACTAAAAGGAGGCTCATCTTTCTTACTGCATTCCTTGCCCCATTTGAACAGAACCCTTTTCATTCCAAACCTCCCATGGGAGTCAGTCAATCCTCTGCCATTGGACTTTGGGCAAAGGAAGAGACACCTGGGACAATGGAGCCCAGGAAATGAGGGAGAGAAACCTGACAGGGAAAGGATTCAAGGCACTCCAGAACTCAGAAATATGTTCATGCCTTGCCAGCCCACCCCCATTCTGTGCCACCCACCTGAGCTGGGCAGGTGAGGCCAAGGCTCCCCTTCCTCCTGCCAATCATTGTCCCAGCACACGGATCCCTGTGCTGGGCAGCACTTGGAAAAACCTGGGAAAGGTAAAAGGAAAATGGCACTGCCTGTCAGAAAACATGTCTGTGAACAAACCTTCTGAACAAATGTAATCCCATCCCTCTGCTCCAATAAACCCAGGGCAGGCAGGTCTCTCCAGCCCAGGGAGAACAGGAAGGAGAACTGCAGGAACACAGGCAGGCACAGGCAGCTCTGGGCACTGATTCCCTGCAGACCTCTCTGCACTTGGGGCTCTTGGCACTTCATTTATAAAGAATGGGGGGCAGCAGCCCAGGAATGCCCCTCAAAAACACAGAGAGAGAACAGGAACAGGGGTTGTTTGGGAACAGGCTGTGTGTCCAGCAGGGATGGGAACTGGAAACACGGGAGGCTGGAGGAAGGCAGGGGGGGAGCACGGGCCTGCCTTGGATGGATCCTTTTTCCCTTTGCTCAGGAGCCTCAGCTCCCCCCTGTCTGAGAGCACCAGGGAACTGCTGCAGGGGAAGAGTTCATTTAGGCACAAGCCAGTGATGCAGCCACGGGGGCAGGGCAAGAGGGGAGAGGAACTGACACAAAAATGACACAATCACCACTGAAAGGGACTTTATTGAGCTACAACACAAACACATTCACAGCCCGCCAGGGCAAGAGGTGCCCCCAGGACCACCAACACAGCAGCTGGGCTTGCAGGAACACCCTCTTCTCAAGTTATGGAGCCAAGGGCTCACAGTTGGGATCCACCCTAAAGATGCACTCAGGCATCAGGGCCAAGTCCTGCCCAGTCACTGCAGACAGTTCAGCCCCAGCAGCAGTGGCATTTTCTGCCTCTCCCTCCAACATTATTTGGGACCCAACAGCTCAAGGCTGTGGAATTTCAGCTTCATAAATGTTTTATAAAGTTGTACTTCCTGAGAACTGGTGCATTTTTGAGTCTTCCTGACTCTTCCAGGGCTGCACTTGCCAGGATCCTTTGGGCCTGGTGTTTTGCTGACAGGCAGGGCACTCCAGAAAACAACTCCTCACCAGTCATGGAATAACAGGAACAGCTAGAATCAGAGTGGGGAAAGGAATTCTGTTATCCTGATGATGTTGGGCTGCAGGACACAGGCAGCAGGTACCCAACAGTTGGACCAATACTCGCCTCGGGAGGATGATGCCAAACTGTGCCATCCCCTGCCCCAGCCGATCCCTTTGCTCTTTTGGCAGCACTTCCCAGAACAGCCCAGCAGGCAGAGCCCAGGGGACGGCCCTGCTGCTGTGACACTGGGGCTGGGACTGGCACCGCTCACACAGGGGGACAACGATGCCAGGGAGACCCCCCGGACCCAGCACCGTAAGGGAAACTACAGCACTGCATGGCAACAGTGCTCCCAGCCCCTGGAATCACATCCATCCAATCCCACTGAGGGCACCAACAGCCGCCCGCACAATGAGCCCGACAGACCCCGGCCCTGCCAGAGAGTCCCCCCGGGCACAAAGGGACACTGACCCCTGGGCAAGGGCCATTTGCTTCCCACGTCACCTTGTCCTGGGGTCCTGGTTTGGAGCTGCTTTTCCATCTCCATCCAAATCAAACCAAGGCACCCGACCCAGGCACCTTTTCCAGGGAACTGCCCGGGCCAACAGCATCGCCCAGAGGGACCACAAGGGCTGTGAGGATGGCCAGGATCCACAGGTTCTGTAAGATATCAAGCTACAACATGGCAATATCATTCCCTCCACTAACATTTATTCACAGGAACATATTCCCATTTTCCTTGTCTGCATTTAATCACTAATTCCGTGAGGGTGGCACTTGGGAGCCAAGTAGCCAAACCACTGCCAACTGACCCCAAATCCCTACAAACCTGACACTGCCCTAGTTCTTCCTGTTTCATTCCCACAGGTACAGTGTCTCACTCAGCACATGGACTACTTTTGCCTCCCCCCTTTGTGACTTCAAACTCCCTCTGGCACGGGTTATAAGCTCCTGCTTTCCAAAAGTGCTTCCCACTGACAGATGTGGCTGACCCAGCAGTGAGCCATGCATGCTCCCTCTCTGCTCCCAGCACTTGCTCTGGGGCTTTTCCCCATTTCCCCAGTGATTTGTGCTCACTGTCCAGGGGATCTACACTTGTTGCTTCAACCACAGGGCCGGTGGCAACTCCCTCCCGAGGCCTCGCTCCTGCCCCGACCCCTGCTCTGGCTCTGCCTTGGATCCACCATCTCCATTCCATGGGGCTGCCTTCCTGAGCAGGGCCTGGCCTGGGCATCCTGGAGGAGCTTTTTACCCAAGGCCTTAGGGGGATTTCAGGCCCTCTTAGCATTTGTTAAGTTCCCACTAAAGCCCAAGAACATACTCAGAGCCGCTTCTCCAACAGGGTCTATCTTGGGCTGGCTTCCAGTAACTTCCTATTCCCAAATCCTAAGGGCACTTCCTTCCTACCTGGAACAGTTCATTAGGATACATGCCCAGAATAAAGACAAGTGCCACAAGCATTCAAACACACAAGGTACCTTTATTACAGTGAGAATAATAATAATAAACTTAGCAAAGAGAATCAAAAGTTAAAAAAGGATACAAATGAACTGCCTTATTGTGTGGCATTAAAACAAATACTAAGAACAGCATTCAATACAGTATAATCTTAACTAGTAAAAAGGGAGTCAAAGGGATACCAAAAAGGATCATAACACAATCTTATGGATAACTATTAACACGATATTTGGTTAGTAATAGGGGAAATTAAAGGGAAAATATTATGAATACTAAATAAAGGGTATTAAAGGAACACTAAAGGATATTTAAAGTCTTCTTTCTCGATTGCCTCCTATCACTAACCTGTGCCCACCCCCCCAGCCAGGCAGGGCTGTCAGGATCTGCAGCAGCTGGTCGGTGCCCATCCCTTAGCGGGCGTCCCCGCGGAGCAACACAGGCTCGGTGGCAGGATGAGGATCGCTCAGCTCAGCAGTCCTGACAGCCCATTTGATCAGCTCCACATTACACCACGTAGGGCCAGGACGCAGTGTAAGGGGAGGCCTGAATGGCAGCCAAACCCCGCCTGATCATTGCCTGGTGGCAACAGTCTGGGCCTGCCCTACTTGTAGGGCAAGGGGCCAGCCACCCCTGCCCACATCATCTTCCTCTCACCATCATCTTTCTCACCCCTAGGGATGACCTCTCCCATGGTGTTTCAAGGGTAGATGTACCTACCTTGCAAGATGTAGCAGAACCAAGGAAGAACTCAGCTCTGATAACAGGGGATATCAGGCTGACTTGCTGAAAAGCACAATGGACCTCACAATTAGCTTGTGCCATCAAGTTACATTGTACCACACTCGAGCTGGTTTCACATCCTAATAGGATTTCTTTCTCACACCTCTATGCTCCATTGATCATCTAATTCAGGAGTCCCCCCTTACACGACCCTACTTCTGCCAGAGGCTCCAATTGGCATCATTAGCACTGGCAGGAACCTTCAGTTCCCCCTCTGCAGCTCGTATTGGCCACAGGTCTGGAGCCTGTTGAATTGCTCCCTGAGCTGTTTCCAACCCTCCCTGCTGCTCATTTCCCACTCAAACTCACACTTCTGCCCTGGGACTTTATGGCCCAGGCCAAGGATTGGTCCCAAAGGAGGACCTTGTTGTCACCAAAAGCCAAACCAACCAATAAACTGCTGGGCTTCCACCTTGCTCTGGGGGTGACCAAGCCTGAAGTCTCCTGCCTAGTCCTGGGCAATACTTCCGGGGGACCACAACACCTCTGAGATCCTAAAAATATCACAGGTTGGGCAGGTCTTGAATTTTGTCTGGATTAACTCCCCCCCTTCCTTTCCATGTGCTGCCCTACTCATTCTAATGGTGCTTGTACTCCCTGAACCATTCCCTCACCCATCCAACCATCCCTTGTGCCCTCTCTGACAAGGACAGTGGGTCCAGGTGTTCTGCCACGCTCCCAGGGCACAGGGTGGGACTGTGGAGCCACCCTCGAGGGGGGAAACGTGCCCTGCCTGCCCTGCCCAGGGAAAGGGAACTGCCCCCAGTGTTCCCCAGCACAAGGCACCCTTGGGAATATCCCCTGCAATGGGACACTCAGGGACAGCAACAAGCACTGCACGAGGCTGCTCTGGCACAGGACCAATTTTAAGCTCAGCTTTTCTCTGGACCACTGCACTTTGTTTCCCACCTCATCCTGCAGTCAGAACTTGCTGTCCTTGTAACTTTTTAGGGTGACCATAAATTACAGAGGCCTCTGCTCCAGCACCCACAAGGGCCTGAACCATCTGAAAAGATCCATTTTTCCAGGGAAGTCAAAGCTCCACCTGAGGACCAGGGTCTTTTCTCACCCATCCTTGTGCTGCAGCTTGGCCTCCATCTCACTCTGCTTTCAGTTCTCTCCATGGTTGAACATTGGCAGCCCTGGCCCTGGGTGGAGCTCGGCATCCTGATCCCATCCCTCCTGGCCCCCGGAACCGCTGACTCAGCAATGGGGGGCCCTCCATTGCCAAGGGCACAGTCCCGTCGGGGCTCACGGGGGGAGCAGGAGGTCGAAGGCTCCATCCCTGCTGCTACAACCTTCCAACACTACAGCCAACAGAGGGGCCTCTCCAGCCCTGCCTCCCAAGGCATCCTGAACTAACCCAGCCCAACTCCACAGGACAAACTGCTCCCTCTCTGCCCAGTCCAGTCTACTCTCAGCAATGCCTGAATCCATTGCAGGGACCTTGCTTTGAGCTCCCCAGGGCCGGGCACCCCGAGGATCTCCCCGAATAATCCTTTCGGTGCGCGCTGGAGTCCTCGGGGTGCCCCAACCCGGGGGGCACCAACAGCACTGTCCCTCCAGGGGGCACAATTTGCTCCTAAAATGCAGGGGGATCTTGCCTGTGTCCCAGACTGGTCCGGGGATCTGAGGCCCTTCCCGAGAAAATCTCGGTGCCGGCGTGAAGGGCCAGAGATCCCTTGGAGCCACGGGAGAGCAGGCAGAGTCCCTCCTGGGGGGCCAATTTTCCTGCCTGAATTCAGCTCTTCAAAGAAGCCTCTGAGACTCAGCTGGTGAGTTTTAGAAGCCAGGCATTCCTTGCTTACAACACCCTGCCATGATCCAAGCCCCACGGGTGCCCTGGCAGTCAGCTCCCAAAGGGCACACGGAAGTGTCTCCACTGCAGCTGATGGGAGGGGTCAGCATTACAGGAGGGTTCATTTTCCTTCCCTGCCTTCCTGTTCCACAGTCAGGGCATTTTCCAACACTCATTACCATACACACCTACCCTTACAAGGTTTCCAAGGGGCTTCACCAAGGGCCTTCCCAGGTCTGCTCTGTCTGGAGCCCTCAAAGTCCTCAGTGCCTGCCTGAGGAACCTCAACACAACTCACCTGCTTACACAGCAACTTGGTGCTGCTTGGCTCATGCCTCAGTTCCCTTCTTCCTTCTTTCTTCACCTCCCTTGCTTGGTCCCTTTCAATCCCTTGGCTCAGCTCTCTGCAGTTTCCAGGCTACATCCCACTGCAAAAAGGATCAGCTCTTGTTACATCTCAACACTCAGATATCATTCCCCCTTTATTCTTGACACTGGGCCATCAGGCCAGTGTCTCATGATTTAAAGCAGAGTTTGACTCCTCAGTGACAACAACAGCTACAGCCCTGAATCCTAACACAGGCTGAGACACAAACACGGATGGGAACTCTGAAGGATCCACTTTGTCCTGCTCACCAATCCAAAGGAGCTTTCTGAACTCAAGAATAACAGACCCCAGGTCCTTTTTCTGCAAATTTAGCTTCTATCAATGTGACCCACAAGACCTGGAAAGGCCCTTCCCACTTCACCTGCAGGGCTGGCAGTGCCACCACTGGACACAGACCCAGGGGCTGGGCAGGAACGGAGGGGCTGGGGCGTCCAATCCATCGGCCCAGGTGGCACCAGGAGTTCCTGGAGTTCCTGCAGGGGAGAGCCTCAAGACAACAAAGGATTAGGAAGATCATTTTAAACTTCAATATGTATATCTCTTGGAAGATGGGGAGTTGGACAAAGCCTACTGGTGCAACAAGGACACACTCAAGGCTATTTAAAAGCACCTACCAGCACTCAAAAGCTGTCACTGTCCTTCTGTCAGGTGGAACTCAGCCAACTCTCTTTGCCAAGAGCCTCCAGGAGGATTTCCAGCTTTTGGGGCTCCCTTTTAACCATTTTTCCCATCACTGTAGCTGGGACTATCACCTGCCCTACAGGGGGAACAGCCCACAAAGTTCACTTGCAGGGATGCCATTAACTCAAAGTCCCTTCTCAGGGGGGTCACGGCACACCTTGGCCTTTGTTTGCCCTCCCCACCAAAGATGCTTCCAACAGTTCTGAGACATCTGGCAGACCCAGAGCTCTCCTCAGGGAATGCTTCAGCTGCTTAAAGGCTGCCCTTGCACCATCTAGCCAAGGCAGAAAATGCTTACAGGCTGTTGGAGAAGTTGGCAGAACAGTCTTACCACACATCCAGAGGGAGCAATCCAGAGTCCACCCCATCCCACCATTCCCAGCAAGGCAGTTCATGGGCTGTCTGGGGCTCAGGGAGGAGTCAGGGGGCTTCTTTTCTTCCTTCCTGCTTTCCAGATTTTCTCCTGCCAAAGCAAAGGTTTCTCGGCTTTCCTTGCTCAAGCAGATGCAGCAAAGGCCATCTTTGCAATCCAATACTGGAAACTACTCGAGGTTGTCACTTACAGGGGTTCTCTCAGGTCCTGCACTCATCAATCATCTTGGCCATTGGTTTCCTGGCAGGTTCTTGCATTCACGTCCTACAAGCAAACCAGGATGAGCAAATTTAGCTGTTACTGCAACCAATCCAGTCTGGCATTCTGATTTTAAAGGATACTGGCTTTGCCTTACCAGCAGAGATCCCACATCAGGGGTAATACCTACAGGTTCTGCCCTCTTCCACTCTCCTGCAATTCCACAGGCCCACACCACAGGAACAACTGCAGCTGCCACTTCAGTCAGGACCTTGCTGCTGACAGGAGTTATTCCCTGCACAACAAGAGCTGCTGCTTGGACACATTTAGTTTCAGCAATTACAGTTTCAATATCCCCAGTTTTCCATTTCATTTCTGCCTCAACTTTTCCAGTCCATCTCTTCCTAGCAGAGGTTTGGGTGAGTTTGGCAAACAGACAAACTCAGGAATTCCCCAATGTTTTCCCAGTTTAACCCCTGTCACACCAATCACCTTAACACTGCCAGTCCTTCATTCTCCCTCTATTATGTTAAGGCCTGAGGAAGTTGGACCTGTGTCTGACCAGGACAAGTGCAAACCAAATGCTGGGGACTGGAACACACACCTGGCACTCCTGCAGCTCTTACCATTACATTCAAGAGAAAACAGCCAATTGGACCATCACTGCTCATTTCTTAATCCCAATCCCACACTGCTTTGGCACTTCGAGCACCACTTTTAGAACCCAATTACAGTCCATTAGAGAGCTCCATGTCTAGCAGGGACAGCTACCCCTGGGATACTCTCAGCAATGCCTGAATCCATGGCAGGGACCTTGCTTTGAGCTCCCCAGGGCCGGGCACCCCGAGGATCTCCCCGAATAATCCTTTCGGTGCGCGCTGGAGTCCTCGGGGTGCCCCAACCCTGGGGGTACCAACAGCACTGTCCCTCCAGGGGGCCAATTTGGTCTCAAGCTTGCCATGGACAGCCCAAAAGGCATTTCAAGAGGCCTTCTTTGGAACCCCCCAACGGGTACAGGGGGGAAGCCACAAGAAGGCCTCATTTCTAAAGGCAGGGGGATCTTGCCTGTGTCCCAGACTGGTCCGGGGATCTGAGGCCCTTCCCGAGAAAATCTCGGTGCCGGCGTGAAGGGCCAGAGATCCCTTGGAGCCACGGGAGAGCAGGCAGAGTCCCTCCTGGGGGGCCAATTTTCCTGCCTGAATTCAGCTCTTCAAAGAAGCCTCTGAGACTCAGCTGGTGAGTTTTACAAGCCAGGCATTCCTTGCTTACAACACCCTGCCATGATCCCAGCCCCACGGGGGTCCTGGCAATCAGCTCCCAAAGGGCACACACAGCTATCTCTACTGCAGCTGATGGGAGGGATCAGCATTACAGGAGGGTTCATTTTCCTTCCCTGCATTCCTGTTCCACAGTCAGGACATTTTCCAACACTTATTACCACACACACCTACCCTTAGAAGGTTTCCAAGGGGCTTCACTGAGGGTCTTCCCAGGTCTGCTCTGTCTGGAGCCCTCAAAGTCCTCAGTGCCTGCCTTAGGAACCTCAACACAACTCACCTGCTGACACAACAACTTGGTGCTGCTTGCCTGCTGCCTCACTTCCTTCTTCCTTCTTTCTTCACCTCCCTTGCTTGGTCCCTTTCAATCCCTTGGCTCAGCTCTCTGCAGTTTCCAGGCTACATCCCACTGCAAAAAGGATCAGCTCTTGTTACATCTCAACATGCACATATCATTCCCACTTTACCCTAAGGATCCACTTTGTTCTGCTCACCAATCAAAAGGAGCTTTCCGAACTCAAGAATAACAGACCCCAGGTCCTTTTTCTGCAACTTCAGCTGCTATAAATGTGACCCACAAGACCTGGAAAGGCCCTTCCCACTTCACCTGCAGGGCTGGCAGTGCCACCACTGGACACGGACCCAGGGGCTGGGCAGGAACGGAGGGGCTGGGGCGTCCAATCCATCGGCCCAGGTGGCACCAGGAGTTCCTGGAGTTCCTGCAGGGGAGAGCCTCAAGACAACAAAGGATTAGGAAAAGGATCATTTTAAACTTTAATATGTGTATCTCCTGGAAGATGGGGAGTTGGACAAGGCCTACTGGTGCAACAAGGACACACTCAAGGCTATCTATTCAAAGGATCTACCACCACTCAAAAGCTATCACTGTCCTTCTGTCAGGGCAAACTCAGAAAACTCTGTTTGCCAAGAGCCTCCTGGAGGATTTCCAGCTTTTTGGGCTCTCTTTTAACCATTTTTCCCATCACTGTAGCTGGGACTATCACCTGCCCTACAGGGGGAACAGCCCACAAAGTTCACTCGCAGGGATGCCATTAACTCAAAGTCCCTTCTCAGGGGGGTCACGGCACACCTTGGCCTTTGTTTGCCCTCCCCACCAAAGATGCTTCCAACAGTTCTGAGACATCTGGCAGACCCAGAGCTCTCCTCAGGGAATGCTTCAGCTGCTTAAAGGCTGCCCTTGCACCATCTAGCCAAGGCAGAAAATGCTTACAGGCTGTTCTTAAAAGCTGGTATAAAAGTCTTACCACACATCCAGAGAGAGCAATCCAGAGTCCAGCCTGTCCCACCATTCCCAGCAAGGCAGTTCATGGGCTGTCTGGGGCTCAGGGAGGAGTCAGGGGGCTTCTTTTCTTCCTTCCTGCTTTTCAGGTTTTTCTCCTTCAAAAGCAAAGGCTTCTTGGCTTTCCTTGCTCAAGCAGATGCAGCAAAGGCCATCTTTGCAATCCAATACTGGAAACTGCTCGAGGTTGTCATTTAAGGTGGTTTTCTCAGGTCCTGCACTGATCAATCATCCTGGCCATTGGTTTCTTGGCAGGTTCTTGCATTCACATCCTACAAACAAACCAGGATGAGCAAATTTAGCTGTTACTGCAACCAATCCAGTCTGGCATTCTGATTTTAAAGGATACTGGGTTTGCCTTACCCATATAGATCCCACATTAGGAGTAATACCTACAGGTTCTGCCCTCTTCCACTCTCCTGCAATTCCACTGGCCCACACAACAGGAACAACTGCAGCTGCCACTTCAGTCAGGACCTTGCTGCTGACAGGAGTTATTCCCTGCACAACAAGAGCTGCTGCTTGGACACATTTAGTTTCAGCAATTACAGTTTCAATATCCCCAGTTTTCCATTTCATTTCTGCCTCAACTTTTCCACTCAATCTCTTCCTAGCACAGGTTTGGGTGAGTTTGGCAAACAGACAAACTCAGGAATTCCCCAATGTTTTCCCAGTTTAACCCCTGTCACACCAATCACCTTAACACTGCCAGTCCTTAATTCTCCCTCTACTGGGTTAAGGACTGAGGAAGTTGGACCTGTGTCTGACCAGGACAAGTGCAAACCAAATGCTGGGGACTGGAACACACACCTGGCACTCCTGCAGCTCTTACCATTACATTCAAGAGAAAATAGTGAATTGTACCATCACTGCTCATTTCTTCTGTGCCACAGCAACATCATTCCAGGCCTCTCACTGCCAACCCTATGCTTCTCCCAGCAGCTCCAGTGGCACCAAAACTTGTCCTGAAGGCACAAAGGCTCCTTTTGGGAGCACCATGACCCACCCAGACTGTAGCACTGGAATTCCATCTCCTGGACAAGCTGGGAGAAGCAGGGAAGAAAAACAAGGACCTTACAGGTCAATTGGGGGCACCTCTTCATCCAACAGCAGCTCCAAGAAAGGTACTGAGTCAACACCTCACCAAAGACACAGGAAAACAACTGCCAACACCTCGACAATCACTTCAGTTTTCAACTGATAAAGCAACACTGAAGAAAAGCTTTTCAGACACTTGGCAAGACTCCATCCCACTTTAACCAGTGTGTGGGACTTGTTCCCAGCCTCCTGAGGTTCATTTCCCACCTCACTCAGGGCTGCAGTACACCTGGTTCTACACACACACACAGGGAGCTGCTGCTCCTGCATTCCAGTCTCCTGGTTCCCCTTGCAACTCCTCCAGCTGTTTGCCCAGCTCTCCAGTGCCCATTCCTTTGCCCACTGCACTTGTTCACAGCCCCAGGGCTCCCAGGGCCACCCTGGGCTCTCCCCTGCCCTGACACTCAGGGCCCTTTCCCAGCCCCGACTCCATCCAGCACTGACCCAGCTGCTGCACCTGCAATTCTCCTGCTCCTGCCCTCCCTCTGCCTGCAAAACACCCCTGCCAGCTCCTGCACCCCACCTCTTACCTCCCAGCAAAGCAGAGCTGCATCCTCCTGGATCCTCCAGCTGGATGCTGCTGGCTCTGGGCAGCTCCCACCCTTCAGCAGGGGATGCCAAAGGCAGCTCTGGGGACTGGCCCCAGGGCAGGGACACCCACTCTGGCTCACACCAACACTCAGCCAGCTCAGGCCTGGGCTCTTCTGCCTGCAGGGCAACAAACAGCCAAGCAGGGACACTGGGACACTCCAAGGAAACAGGCAAAACAAACTCAGCAGCCTGGCACACCACAGCCCCCAGACCTGCCCAGGCTCCAGCTGCTGCACAGACCTGTGGCCACACAGGACCCAAACCCACCCCCAGCACAGACAACCCTGGGCAGGTCAAGCTGCTCATTCCCAAACACAACCAAACATCCATCCCACTGTCTGCCAGCCCCTGCTCCCAGCAATCCATCATCTTTCCCTTTTCCTTTCTTTACAGGTCCTTCCATTCACATTCTACTATCAAACCATGATCAGCAAATTTAACTGTTACTGCAACCAATCCAGTTTGGCTTCCTAATTTTAAAGGATACTGGGTTTGCCTTACCAGGAGAGACTCTGGCTTAGGGGTAATTCTTACAGCTTCTGTCCTTGTCCATTTCTTGGAATTCCACTGGCCCACACCACAGGAACAACTGCAGCTGCCACTTCAGTCAGGACCTTGCTGCTGACAGGAGTTATTATCCCTCTGTAAACACCAAACTGCTTCAATACAAACAATCCAGTGGACACTACAACTCCTTGGCACTTTCAGTGTAACCAGTGCAAGTCAGTTCCTAAGTTACACAAGGTTTTCTTCTCAAGTTGTAATTAATTAAGATATCAAAACAACAACAACTGTGAGATAAGAGATCCCCCCCAATGGTTCTACTTTTAGGGAAACAAAAACCCAAACCCCCATCCCCAGTACTACAATAGCTCAGGCTCCCAAAAAGGCCCAGGGGCTGGGCTGGGGCTTTTGGCTGCCCTGGAGCACAGGCAGGAACACGATGTCACCACCCCACAGCCACAGCTGAGAACCCAAAGAGCAGCCACACCAGCAGCTCCTGCCAGCCCTGCTGGGCTGGGCCTTGGGGAGGAAGGGCACTGGCCTTTCTTCCTGCCTAGGAGCAAAGAGCCTCCTTGCTGAGCACTTCTCCTGCCAAGGGCATCAGCTCAGAGGGGAAGTTCATCAAGTGCAACTTCTTGGAATGAGAAAGATACTTGTTCCCTGGACAATCTCTTTCCAACTGAACTCAGAAGTACACACTAGAAGTTCAGGTATTGTCTAAAATTTCTTACAAGAACCTCTGAGACACAACTGGTGAGTTTCAGAAGCCAGGCAATCTTGTATTCCTATGCTCTTGAATCATTCCAGCCCACCAGTTGTCCTGGCAATCAGTTCCCAAAGGGCACACAGAGCTATCTCCACTGCAGATGATGGGAGGGGTCAGCATTACAGGAGGATTCATTTTCCTTCCCTGCATTCCTGTTCCACAGTCAGGACATTTTCAAACACTCATTACCATACACGCCTACACTTCGAAGGTCTCAGAGGGGCGTCACTGAGGGCCTTCCCAGGTCTGCTCTGTCTGGAGCCCTCAAAGTCCTCAGTGCCTGCCTTAGGAACCTCAACACAACTCACCTGCTTACACAGCAACTTGCTGCTGCTTGGCTCATGCCTCACTTCCCTTCTTCCTTCTTTCTTCACCTCCCTTGCTTGGTCCCTTTCAATCCCTTGGCTCAGCTCTCTGCAGTTTCCAGGCTACATCCCACTGCAAAAAGGATCAGATCTTGTTACATCTCAACACTCAGATATCATTCCCCCTTTTTTCCTCACACTTGGCCATCAGGCCAGTGTCTCATTATTTAAAGCAGAGTTTGACTCCTCAGTGACAACAACAGCTACAGCCCTGAATCCTAACACAGGCTGAGACACAAACACGGATGGGAACTCTGAAGGATCCACTTTGTCCTGCTCACCAACCAAAAGGAGCTTTCTGAAGTCAAGAATAACAGACCCCAGGTCCTTTTTCTGCAAATTTAGCTTCTATCAATGTGACCCACAAGACCTGGAAAGGCCCTTCCCACTTCACCTGCAGGGCTGGCAGTGCCACCACTGGACACGGACCCAGTGGCTGGGCAGGAACGGAGGGGCTGGGGCGTCCAATCCATCGGCCCAGGTGGCACCAGGAGTTCCTGGAGTTCCTGCAGGGGAGAGCCTCAAGACAACAAAGGATTAGGAAAAGGATCATTTTAAACTTTAATATGTGTATCTCCTGGAAGATGGGGAGTTGGACAAGGCCTACTGGTGCAACAAGGACACACTCAAGGCTATCTATTCAAAGGATCTACCACCACTCAAAACTATCACTGTTCTTCTTTCAGGGGGAACTCAGAAAACTCTGTTTGCCAAGAGCCTCCAAGAGGATTTCCAGCTTTTGGGGCTCTCTTTTAACTATTTTTCCCATCACTGTAGCTGGGACTATCACCTGCCCTACAGGGGGAACAGCCCACAAAGTTCACTTTGCAGGGATGCCATTAACTCAAAGTCCCTTCTCAGGGGGGTCACTGCACACCTTGGCCTTTGTTTGCCCTCCCCACCAAAGATGATTCCAACAGTTCTGAGACATCTGGCAGACCCAGAGCTCTCCTCAGGGAATGCTTTAGCTGCTTAAAGGCTGCCCTTGCACCATCTAACCAAGGCAGCAAATGCTTACAGGCTGTCGGAAAAGTTGGCAGAACAGTCTTACCACACATCCAGAGGGAGCAATCCAGAGTCCACCCCATCCTACCATTCCCAGCAAGGCAGTTCATGGGCTGTCTGGGGCTCAGGAGGAGTCAGGGGGCTTCTTTTCTTCCTTCCCGCTTTCTGGATTTTCTCCTGCCAAAGCAAAGGTTTCTTGGCTTTCCTTGCTCAAGCAGATGCAGCAAAGGCCATCTTTTCAATCCAGTACTGGAAACTACTCGAGGTTGTCACTTACAGGGGTTCTCTCAGGTCCTGCACTGATCAATCATCTTGGCCACTGGTTTACTTGGCAGGTTCTTGCATTCACGTCCTACAAGCAAACCAGGATGAGCCAATTTAGCTGTTACTGCAACCAATCCAAGCTGGCATTCTGATTTTAAAGAATACTGGGTTTGCCTTACCCATATAGATCCCACATCAGGGGTAATACCCACAGGTTCTGCCCTCTCCCACTCTCCTGCAGTTCCACTGGCCCACACCACAGGAACAACTGCAGCTGCCACTTCAGTCGGGACCTTGCTGCTGACAGGAGTTATTCCCTGCACAACAAGAGCTGCTGCTTGGACACATTTAGTTGCAGCAATTACAGTTTCATTATCCCCAGTTTTCCATTTCATTGCTGCCTCAACTTTTCCAGTCCATCTCTTCCTAACACAGGTTTGGGTGAGTCTGGCAAATAGACCAACCAAGGAATTCCCTAATGTTTTCCCAGTTTAACCCCTGTCACACCAATCACCTTAACACTGCCAGTCCTTCATTCCCTCTTTGTTGTGTTAAGGACTGGGGAAGTTGGACCTGTGTCTGACCAGGACATGTGCAAACCAAATGCTGGGGACTGGAACACACACCTGGCACTCCTGCAGCTCTTACCATTACATTCCCGAGAAAACAGCCAATTGGACCATCACTGCTCCTTTCTTAATCCCAATCCCACACTGCTTTGGCACTTGGAGCACCACTTTTAGAACCCAATTACAGTCCATTAGAGAGCTCCATGTCTAGCAGGGACAGCTACCCCTGGGATACTCTCAGCAATGCCTGAATCCATGGCAGGGACCTTGCTTTGAGCTCCCCAGGGCCGGGCACCCCGAGGATCTCCCCGAATAATCCTTTCGGTGCGCGCTGGAGTCCTCGGGGTGCCCCAACCCGGGGGGTACCAACAGCACTGTCCCTCCAGGGGGGCCCAATTTGGTCCTAAAATGCAGGGGGATCTTGCCTGTGTCCCAGACTGGTCCGGGGATCTGAGGCCCTTCCCGAGAAAATCTCGGTGCCGGCGTGAAGGGCCAGAGATCCCTTGGAGCCACGGGAGAGCAGGCACAGAGTCCCTCCTGGGGGGGCAATTCTGCTGCCTGAACTCAGCTCTTCAAAGAAGCCTCTAAGACTCAGCTGGTGAGTTTTAGAAGCCAGGCATTCCTACCCACTTTGAGATATTTTAAGAGCTTACTGAGTGAAAAAACATCAAGGTTTTTCAGGGACATCTGACCTCCCACAGACAGCTCCTTTCTCCTTTCAGTACAAAATTATTTTCATGGAATCATTTAATAGGGAGTGCCCAGGAACCCCAGACTGTGCTTTCCAGAACAGAAAATAAACAGAGGGAAGGAGCTTTGCACGAGTGTAACATACTCCAGAACACACCTGACTTTTGTTTTACTCTTTATGTTCAAATATAGCAGAAGATGAAAACTCCAGCAGGAGAGCTGGCACATTACCCCTGGTACCCTCAAAGTCCCCCTCATGAGGGCTGTAGGAAAACTGCAGTTGTGCGAGTCCCTTTTGCCTGCAGATGGCTGGGGATCCTCTCCATCCACCTTGTGCTCTCCCAACAGCAGAAAGGGGAACCTCAGGGACACGGTGGCACTCGACATCCTGCTGAGAGAACAAGGAAACCTTTAGCATAAAGGTGAGTTGGAATCTAAAACTTCCTTTCCTGGGAAAGGAAGCTTGTGAAGCTTTGTGAAGCCTGCAACCAAGAGGGGGAAAATTTGCATCTCCTTTGGTGCAGGTGTCAACAGAGGCCAACAGAGCTTCCACCTTTTTCAGACAACCAGCCCCGCAGCCCTGCCACGGCTCCCCCGGGGTCACCCGGCAGGGAAGGGGCTTACCCGGCCCCCGCTGCCCAGCACAAGGCGCCCCTAAACGCCCCCCGGCTCCCCCGCTCCATAACCCAGCGGCCAAGGCGCTCTCCCCTCCGCAGCCCGGGCAGCAGCGGGGCACCGCCCTCAGCCCTCACACACAACCGACCGCATCCGCCCCGCCGGCCCTTTATACCGCGGGCCGCCAGCGCTGCCCAATCAGCGCTCGAGCGCCGCCGCCCAATCCCAGCCCGCCTGGCCCTGCGGCCCCGCCCCGCCCGCTCAGCTGAGGGAGATCGGGAACTGGGGACAGGAACCTGCTGCTGGGGGAGACAGCCTGGAGATGGAATTGCACACAGGCACCTGAAGCCCAGGCGATTTGCTTGCCTTGGCAAGGCCCTGTCACAGGAAATCTTGCTCCCTGTCACAGGAAATCTCTGTTTCCCTGCCCATCCCTGGAGACAGGTGGCCCCTAAAATCCCCGGCAATCAGGAAGCACAGGCTGGAGGAGCTGGCAGGACCCAGTGGCCGTGTGTGCTGTGTGACACCGTGTCCTGCAGCCCCACGGACCTGCACAGCAGGGACAGGTCCTGGCAGCGTTTCAGTGCTGAGGCCAAAGCTGGGGCTCAGGGACAGCTGGGGCATGTGGCAGCTCTGGGAATCTCTGCCATGGATGGCTGGGCATTCCAGGACTGCCTGCTGGGCAAAGGAGCTTCTCTGCAGACTGTGGAACCAACAGGTCTCATGGACTGTAGGAAGCCAGAACTGCTGCAGGACTGTAGAGGAATCTGGGTCACAAGAGACAGTTCAAGGTCTCTAAGTCTGACCTCCTGCTCAGGCCACAGTCACCAATGGGATCGCACCGGGCTGCTCAGGGAGGGATCCAGTCATGTTTTGAAACATTCCACGGATGGGGATACCACAACCTCCCCAGGCAACCCGTTCCATGAGCGACTGTCCTGACAAAATACCTCCCCTCCTATACGGTTGGCAGCAACAGCTGGGCTGGCAGGAGCAGAACCTCCCTGCTGGGCCATTCCCCAGCAGCCCAAGTGCCCTGCACAGGGCTTGGTGCGGAGGCCTGGGCGGCTCGTTCCTCCAGCTGGGCATTTTAGGAGCTGCCCTTGCCCCGTTACTGCCAAGTCCCTCTGGCAGTGGTGCAGCTCCTCAGCTGGAGTGCCTCTGAGGGACCCCCGGCCACGTTTCCCAGCAGCTGAAGGAAGGGAGGGTCACCCCCCAAGCTGGGCTGCCTTTCTCTCGCTGCCTTTTCCCCACCTTTACACTGCAGTGACAAGAGCTGCACTTTCCCAGGGAACGGGGCAGTGACAGGGCAGAGCAGCAGGCAGGAACCCCCTTCTTTTCTGCAGGCCACTGACTAACTGTGTGTGAAGGGACAGCGACTCTGGTACCAACTCCACCTCCCACTTCTTGTCACAGATCGATCTGAGGCACTTGTCAGGTCAATACCTGCTCTTTTCAGGAGCACCAGGCTTGTGGTCAGTGTCCTCATTGTAGCCCACGAATCCCTCTAGGTGTTAAATCAGCCTCCCTGTCCTGATTCTTCTCATGAAGAATTAGCATTTAATGAGATCTACAAATTATCCTGAGAGGGTCTATGTTACAAGCTCAGTTTGGCAGTGTTGCTATCCTGGAAAGTGTGGAACAGTGACTGTCAGTTCTCCTTAGGATGCTCTTAAACACCATCCCTACATTCCCAGGAGAACTCTGGAGGGAGAGACAGAGAGTTTAAAACATGAAACCCTGGCATTGCAATTGTTATTTCTAAGGATGTGTTTCTATCTGATACAGTTGTTGGGGTGATTACTCTGGAGAGTGTTTTGTACCTCAGGCAGTAAGTCTGATGTATCAGCCTCCTCGTGAGCAGGAACCAGCAGGTTCCCCAAAGGAATGTTCTGTCAGACTCTGTCAAACACAGCACGGAGGTGAGCAGGAGTGGTGCTTGTGCACAGCTGAAGTGAAGCACCCTTGGATTCGAACTGCTCTGGGAGATCTTTGTTGAGATGGGTATTTCTGCACAGCTTCTTGTGCCATGTTGAATTTAGAGATGAGCTGATAAAGGCAGTGACACTGTTCTGTCATCACTGAGCTTTTGAGGATTTCAAACCCCTTACTCTTAAGTCCAGGGGCTCGTTCCCGGGGGTCCGTGCTCGGGGGTTTGTTCCCGGGGCTCGTTCCCGGGCCCCGCCCGTGCCCGCTGCGGGTCCTGGCCGGTGCCGCCTCTCCCCCCGAGGTGGGATTGGGGCTGGGAACCCCCAGGGAACGGGACACGGTCCCGCTCGGGCCGGGGGAGCCGGGGCTGTGCCTTGACACGGGAGAGCGGTGACCCCGGTGGGCACGGCCGGGACTGCAGCCCCGGGGCGCGACCCAAAAGCGGGGGATGTACCCCAAACCACGGCTGGGGTGAGAGAGTGTGTCGTGGGTGGCCATAACCACTTGTCCCTCCCGCAGTCCTCGGCCCTGTCGGTCAAGTCCTGCAGTGCGGACTCGCCGTTCCCGGTAGCCGGAGAGGGCTCCCATCCCCGGGCAGCCCCAACGCCCCTAAATCCCGCAGCTCCTGCTCCCGATCCCGGGGTGCCGGGTCTCCTCGTCCCGCCCCTGCCGCAGGTATCTGGACGAGTACGGCAGCAGCTACAGCCAGGCGCCTCTGCCTGTGCTCCTGGGCTCCACCAGGACCTTCCTCTCCATGGTCTCCACCAGGACCTTCCTCTCCATGGTCTCCACCTGCTGCATCTCCCCTGCACCCACCGCCTGCTTCCTGAAGGAGGTGGCACCCCTGGCACCAGTGGGCTCATCTCCGTGCTGCTCCTTGGCAATCCAGGCGAACCAATGACGCCTGCTTCCAAATTGCCAGCCACTCCCCCATACCACCACAGTGATCCTCAGATCTCAATTCGGTCAGACAAGACTCGACACATAAGGAGCGAAAATGGACATGAACTCTCCCATAAATGCATAAAGCTACTTTATTTTCAGTATACATTTCATTTTGAAAAATATAAATGCTAAAGTATCTCATCATTTCATCTTTTGATTCCATAAAAGTCACAATAGAAAGCTTCATAAAACTGTAAAATACTATAATGTTATAAGGAATTTCATGGTTTATATTACTGGGAAAAAAAATCACTTTAATAATATTTGAAACGTTTTCTGCTTGGTCCTGCTGCATTGCCGGGTCTGGGGCCGAGAAGCTGAGTAGCCAAGATTTCGGGTAAATTCCACAGATGATGGTGTGGGATGCAGGAGGATGCGGATCACATCCCGTCTCCTTCACAGCAAAGATTACTCATAAAAAATAAAACCCATAAAACCAACATAACCCTAAAGCAGCCAGATGCTTCGGAGCAGAAGGTGTTAATGGAACCGATCCAGCCCTGTGCCACGTCCTGGAGATTGTGGTGTGGTGGGTTTGGTTTTTTGTAAAAATCACATTATATATGGTACAATACATCTTTTACAGAAAGCCTGGCATCTAGAAATAAGAGGTAGAACTTTTAGATACTTCTGTATCTAAAACCCACAGAGCAATGCTCCGTGTTGCCCAAGGCCTCTCTATGCCACCAAAAGGAAAGGGACTTGGGTCCCAGCTCTTAAACCCGAAGGATAATTTAAGGATTTATCACCTAGGGGTTTAGGTCCTACTCCCAGGAATTACCAGTCTGGCAGCAGCACTAATTTATTGCTCTGATTTGTATTTCTCCCCTCCCAACTCACAACAAAACAGTATAGGACACCCTTAGTATATTAAAAAGTCAGCTCAAAGGCAAAAAAGCCAAGGTCAGCTGTGATTCCTCACTTAAAAGAGGAAAATGTAAAGTGGGAATGACTGAAAATAAAGATTACAATCAGCATTTATGGATATTAACATGAGAAATTAAAACCAAGAGAAGAGCACAAAAGCAAATCATCTAAGAAGGGAAATAAGTTAATGACCAACTGATCCCTGCCTGGGCAGCTTAATGACACAAATAATTAATTACTCTGTTAAGTGCTGATTTTTTTTGCAACTGCTTGGCACCTAAGGAAACAAACAGTGACAGGACAGCGCTGCAAATCCAGAACACCAGACTCAGAGGAAAAAAATAAATCCCACCATCAGCAGGTTAACACCAAGGGGGAGGGGAGGGGAGGGGAGAAAAGCACTTAAGCTGGAGGCAGCAGAAGGAACAACATTGATTTTGTAACCAGCAAAGGAAAAAAAAACCAAAACAAAACAAAAAGCTCACAAAAGCAAAATCTGTCATAAAGCAGAGGCCTGGAAATTAAAAAAGAGAGGAAAAAGAATAGAACAAGAAAAAGTACTTCTCAAGTAAAAGGAAAGATTAAAAAATTAAAAAAAAATCACTCTAAATATATAGATATATATTTGTAGTGCAAGTCAGAGTCAAGCAGGCATGTGAGAGGTTAGTTCTACTCACTGTCAGCAGGTTTGCTATCACTTAGGAAAGGTTCCTGCTCCATGATGTCCATTGGTATTTTAATACTTGGGACTTTTTCTGAATAGGGGCAGTCAGACTGTGAAAGAAACGTGTAAAAGCTCTTAGAACATTCCCACTGCTCTCTCTCTTATCGTCTCCCACACATTAAAATTATCCTTCACATAGTTTCTGTAGGAACGGGGAAAAGAAAAGAAGGAAAAAGAGAAAAGCATTGTCCAGCTTAGTTTTGGTTGCCTGGTAGATTCCACTGGTTCCCCACTGCACCCCACTTCCCCTTGTCCTTCACACTCCAAAAGTAAAACAGACTGAAAGGATAATCTTGTGGAATTGTAAATTAACACAGATCTTCCCCTTTCCCACCCCACCAGCTTTTAAGACACCATCCCATTCTGCTTGGAGTCGGCTGCAGGAAATACAGACAGAAAACGGATCTGTGGGCAGACACAGCAGGGCACTGGCTGCTGGGAAAGCTCATCCAAACCCTTTATCCTACTGGCATTTCTGTAAAACCCCTTAGTTGTTCCCAGTTGCTCTATGAGGGCAGAGGTTCCGTATGCTGGGCTGGTTCAGCACCTCCTCTTTAATTGGGGTAAAGCCCAGCCTCAGTTACACCTCTAGTTCATCAATTCCAGGACCCTTGGAGGGATTCAGGATCCCTGGCCTGGCAGGACAAACAGCAACCAGGTCAGGAAGAGGCAAAGGGAAAAGCTGGAGGACCAGCACGGCTTACACCCCACTGCCTTCTGTCACCCACCTGCTTCTGCTTAGCAGACGGTCCTTGGAATTATTCTGCTTTTTTAAAAATAAAGGAAACTTCTCATAGCCAAGGAAAGGCTGATATTGCCTAACTTGGCAAAGGCAGGAAGGTGGGATTTGCAAGAAACATTGGGACAGCAGCCCTGTGCCCCAGGACAGAAAGCCTGTGAGCTTTGGCTTTCAGGTGCAGTGTGTGGCACAGCCTGGGGTGTCCGTGGGCAGGCAGGGCTTTCTGTGCTGGCACCTTTTCCCTGCGAGGAATCCTCATTTGTATCGGGTTTTGGGGGGGCTGCTAAAATGGCGGGGCGGGGCTGACCAAAGGGGGGACAGCAGCCCTGTTTCCCGGGACAGAAAGCTTGTGAGGTTTGGCTTTCAGGTGCAGTGTGTGGCGCAGCCTGGGGTGTCCGTGGGCAGGCAGGGCTTCCTGTGCTGGCACCTTTTCCCTGCGAGGAATCCTCATTTGGATCGGGTTTTGGGGGGGCTACTAAAATGACGGGGCGGGGCTGACCAAAGGGGGGACAGCAGCCCTGTTTGCCGGGACAGAAAACCTGAGAGGTTTTGATTTCAGGTGCAGTGTGTTGCACAGCCTGGGCGCTCCGTGGGCAGGCAGGGCTTTCTGTGCTGGCACCTTTTCCCTGCGGAGAATCCTCATTTGGATCGGGTTTGGATCGGGTGGCCGGCAATGGCGGGGCGGGGCTGACCAAAGGGGGGGACAGCAGCCCTGTTTCCCGGGACAGAAAGCTTGTGAGGTTTGGCTTTCAGGTGCAGTGTGTGGCGCAGCCTGGGCACTCTGTGGGGAGTAAGTGGTCTGTTTCCTGGTATTCGAGCAAGCCACATCAGCTCATCTGCACCTAAGGACCTTGTGAGGTAACCAGGAGACGAGTTGAGGTTCTTCCTCGGAGATTTTTACTTCATGGAGGAGCTCCTTTCAGTTCAGCCCAGGTGAACGGAGCTGCACTGCAAGCTCTAATCATCTCCTCATTGAATGCAGCTGAGGGCGTTTGTGGGGGATTTAAACTGCGGGGAGAAACTGCTCCGAGCTCAGCCCGGCTGCCTTGAGAGGCATAATCAGCTGAGCGGGGGGTGGAGTCCAGGTGGTTTCTGGGTGATAGAAATTTGAGCAGGCAAAGAGGAGTGTGCCATGTTAGTAAGGCAGGGCACTTGGAGCAGCAGGTCGTCCAGGCAGAGGGAGTAAAAGAGAAGAACCACTCTCCTTCCCAGCTGTCTTTGGTGGCCTATGAGGTAGGTCTGCGGCTAATGGTTTTTCTGGAATAGGACTGAGAGTTTAAGTGGAGCACTTCATCAATAGACGGGGTGCAGTTCAATAGTGGAAAGAAAAGCTTTGCCGTGTGTCTCTCAAGTTCAGCTAATGGCCCACTTTTGGTATAAGGTGGGCAGGCAGGGCTTTCTGTGCTGGCACCTTTTCCCTGCGAGGAATCCTCGTTTGGATCGGGTTTTGGGGGGGCTGCTAAAATGGCGGGGCGGGACTGACCAAAGGGGGGACAGCAGCCCTGTTTCCCGGGACAGAAAGCTTGTGAGGTTTGCCTTTCAGGTGCAGTGTGTGGCACAGCCTGGGCACTCTGTGGGCAGGCAGGGCTTTCTGTGCTGGCACCTTTTCCCTGCGAGGAATCCTCATTTGGGTCGGGTTTGGATCGGGTGGCCCGCGGTGGTGGGCGGGGCTGACCAAGGTGGGGGACAGCAGCCCTGTTTCCCGGGACAGAAAGCTTGTGAGGTTTGCCTTTCAGGTGCAGTGTGTGGCACAGCCTGGGCACTCTGTGGGCAGGCAGGGCTTTCTGTGCTGGCACCTTTTCCCTGCGAGGAATCCTCATTTGGATCGGGTTTGGATCGGGTGGCCGGCAATGGGGGGCCGGGGCTGACCAAAAGGGGGACAGCAGCCCTGTTTCCCGGGACAGAAAGCTTGTGAGGTTTGGCTTTCAGGTGCAGTGTGTGGCCCAGCCTGGGGTGTCCGTGAGCAGGCAGGGCTTTCTGTGCTGGCACCTTTTCCCTGCGAGGAATCCTCATTTGAATCCGGTTTTGGGGGGGCTGCTAAAATGGTGTGGCGGGGGGGACCAAAGCAGGGACAGCAGCCCTGTTTCCCGGGACAGAAAGCTTGTGAGGTTTGTATTTCAGGTGCAGTGTGTGGCGCAGTCTGGGGTGTCCGTGGGCAGGCAGGGCTTTCTGCGCTGGCACCTTTTCCCTGCGAGGAATCCTCATTTGCATCGGGTGGCCGGCAATGGCGGGGCGGGGCTGACCAAAGGGGGGACAGCAGCCCTGTTTCCCGGGAGAGAAAGCTTGTGCGGTTTGGCTTTCAGGTGCAGTGTGTAGCACAGCCTGGGCACATTGTGGGCAGGCAGGGCTTTCTGTGCTGGCACCTTTTCCCTGCGAGGAATCCTCATTTGGATCGGGTTTGGATCGGGTGGCCGGCAATGGTGGGCGGGACTGACCAAAGGGGGGACAGCAGCCCTGTTTCCCGGGACAGAAAGCTTGTGAGGTTTGGCTTTCAGGTGCAGTTTCTGGCACAGCCAGGGCACTTCTGTGGGCAGGCAGGGCTTTCTGTGCTGTCACCTTTTCCCTGCGAGGAATCCTCATTTTAATCGGGTTTTTGGGGGGCTGCTAAAATGGCGGGGCGGGGCGGACCAAAGGGGGGACAGCAGCCCTGTTTCCCGGGACAGAAAGCTTGTGAGGTTTGGCTTTCAGGTGCAGTGTGTGGCGCAGCCTGGGGTGTCCGTGGGCAGGCAGGGCTTCCTGTGCTGGCACCTTTTCCCTGCGAGGAATCCTCATTTGGATCGGGTTTGGATCGGGTGGTCGGCAGTGGTGGGCGGGGCTGACCAAAGGGGGGACAGCAGCCCTGTTTCCCGGGACAGAAAGCTTGTGAGGTTTGGCTTTCAGGTGCAGTGTGTGGCACAGCCTGGGCACTCTCTGGGCAGGCAGGGCTTTCTGTGCTGGCACCTTTTCCCTGCGAGGAATCCTCATTTGGATCGGGTTTGGATCGGGTGGCCGGCAATGGCGGGGCGGGGCTGACCAAGGGGGGGGACAGCAGCCCTGTTTCCCGGGACAGAAAGCTTGTGAGGTTTGGCTTTCAGGTGCAGTGTGTGGCGCAGCCTGGGCACACTGTGGGCAGGCAGGGCTTTCTGTGCTGGCACCTTTTCCCTGCGAGGAATCCTCATTTGGATCGGGTGGCCGGCAGTGGTGGGCGGGGCTGACCAAAGGGGGGACAGCAGCCCTGTTTCCCGGGACAGAAAGCTTGTGAGGTTTGGCTTTCAGGTGCAGTGTGTGGCGCAGCCTGGGGTGTCCGTGAACAGGCAGGGCTTTCTGTGCTGGCACCTTTTCCCTGCGAGGAATCCTCATTTGGATCGGGTTTGGATCGGATGGCCGGCAGTGGTGGGCGGGGGTGACCAAAGGGGGGACAGCAGCCCTGTTTCCCGGGACAGAAAGCTTGTGAGGTTTGGCTTTCAGGTGCAGTGTGTGGCGCAGCCTGGGGTGTCCGTGAACAGGCAGGGCTTTCTGTGCTGGCACCTTTTCCCTGCGAGGAATCCTCATTTGGATCGGGTTTGGATCGGATGGCCGGCAGTGGTGGGCGGGGGTGACCAAAGGGGGGACAGCAGCCCTGTTTCCCGGGACAGAAAGCTTGTGAGGTTTGGCTTTCAGGTGCAGTTGTGTGGCGCAGCCTGGGGTGTCCGTGGGCAGGCAGGGCTTTCTGTGCTGGCACCTTTTCCCTGCGAGGAATCCTCATTTAGGATCGGGTTTGGATCGGGTGGCCGTCAATGGCGGGGCGGGGGGTGACCAAAGGGGGGGACAGCAGCCCTGTTTCCCGGGACAGAAAGCTTGTGAGGTTTGGCTTTCAGGTGCAGTGTGTGGCGCAGCCTGGGGTGTCCGTGGAACAGGCAGGGCTTTCTGTGCTGGCACCTTTTCCCTGCGAGGAATCCTCATTTGGATCGGGTTTGGATCGGATGGCCGGCAGTGGTGGGCGGGGGTGACCAAAGGGGGGACAGCAGCCCTGTTTCCCGGGACAGAAAGCTTGTGAGGTTTGGCTTTCAGGTGCAGTGTGTGGCGCAGCCTGGGGTGTCCGTGAACAGGCAGGGCTTTCTGTGCTGGCACCTTTTCCCTGCGAGGAATCCTCATTTGGATCGGGTTTGGATCGGATGGCCGGCAGTGGGTGGGCGGGGGTGACCAAAGGGGGGACAGCAGCCCTGTTTCCCGGGACAGAAAGCTTGTGAGGTTTGGCTTTCAGGTGCAGTGTGTGGCGCAGCCTGGGGTGTCCGTGGGCAGGCAGGGCTTTTCTGTGCTGGCACCTTTTCCCTGCGAGGAATCCTCATTTGGATCGGGTTTGGATCGGGTGGCCGTCAATGGCGGGGCGGGGGTGACCAAAGGGGGGACAGCAGCCCTGTTTCCCGGGACAGAAGCTTGTGAGGTTTGGCTTTCAGGTGGCAGTGTGTGGCACAGCCTGGGCACTCTGTGGGCAGGCAGGGCTTTCTGTGCTGGCACCTTTTCCCTGCGAGGAATCCTCATTTGGATCGAGTTTTGGGGGGGCTGCTAAAATGGCGGGGCGGGGGTGACCGAAGGGGGGACAGCAGCCCTGTTTCCTGGGACAGAAAGCTTGTGAGGTTTGGCTTTCAGGTGCAGTGTGTGGCGCAGCCTGGGATGTCTGTGGGCAGGCAGGGCTTTCTGTGCTGGCACCTTTTCCCTGCGAGGAATCCTCATTTGGATCGGGTGGCCGGCAATGGCGGGGCGGGGCTGACCAAAGGGGGGACAGCAGCCTGTTTCCCGGGACAGAAAGCTTGTGAGGTTTGGCTTTCAGGTGCAGTGTGTGGCACAGCCTGGGCACTCTGTGGGCAGGCAGGGCTTTCTGTGCTGCACCTTTTCCCTGCGAGGAATCCTCATTTGGATCGGGTTTGATCGGGTGGCCGGCAATGGCGGGGCGGGGCTGACCAAGGTGGGGGACAGCAGCCCTGTTTCCCGGGACAGAAAGCTTGTGAGTTTGGCTTTCAGGTGCAGTGTGTGGCGCAGCCTGGGCACACTGTGGGCAGGCAGGGCTTTCTGTGCTGGCACCTTTTCCCGGCGAGGAATCCTCATTTGGATCGGGTTTTGGGGGGGCTGCTAAAATGGCGGAGCGGGGCTGACCAAAGGGGGGACAGCAGCCCTGCTTCCCGGGACAGAAAGCTTGTGAGGTTTGGCTTTCAGGTGCAGTGTGTGGCGCAGCCTGGGGTGTCCGTGA